>NW_022639710.1:138089-138464 GCF_010583005.1 Odontomachus brunneus
AATATTATATATATATATATATATATATATATATATATATATATATATATATATATATATATGTATTTGACTTTGAGAGACTGACAGCTGTACCATTTGGTATAGTAACATTGTTTCTCTTTGTAGTCGCCATGCGTTCGGGATCGCGCCAGAGATGTCACTTCCAAACGGCATCTCTGAGCGTTATCTAGGAAGAGGAGAGTGTCGTGAGCGTGGAGCGTCAGGTAGCTCAGTGGTTTAGAGCAGTCGTCCGGCAAGCGAAAAACCTGGGTTCGAGTTCCGGCCTAGCAGGACCGCGCTCTCGATATTTTTCTCTTTCTGGAACGAAAAAGATACGCAGATCTCCAACGCACGGCGTCCCGCCGCCACCTAGTA
>NW_022639710.1:138474-140153 GCF_010583005.1 Odontomachus brunneus
CTGGAACGAAAAAGATACGCAGATCTCGAACGTACGGCGTCCCGCCGCCACCTAGTATGCCCTCCTTCTTCTATGGATTTGACATACTCGTATGTTACTCAAATCTTTGGTTTGAAATAAATGATATTTACAATATATCACTAATATAAATATTACTATAAACATGTGTTTGTAATAGAAATGCAACGAATATTCGACATCATATCGAATACCGAATATTCGTTACATTTCTAGCTTGTAACTAACATTATTATAAATACATACTATTGTATATATACACATACATATATAATATATGTGTGTACATACAATATTATACATGCCATCGAATGAGTGTGCTTGTAACATTAACTAATATACTTATTATTTGTAATATTTGTCTCAGTCATTCCTCTCTCTTGTAATATTTATCTTGTCATCTCTCTCTTTCCTCTGTTTGGCAAAGCGTAACCATTCTACAGCAACATTGTCGAACTCTGATTCGGTTAGAATTACATAGCGCGAAATTATTTCTTATAAAAAATGCAATTATATGTATATTAGCAAATGTACTTTTATTTGTACATTTCACGGATTGCACAACATACTTCTCATGATTACATGTTACATTTGTGACAATTCTGTAATATAAATTATACATATATGTTATGATTTACTGGATGGAAACCAATTTATTTTCATACTTACTTTGTAGTTTCTGCCTCACTTGGATAGTTTCCTGACTGATTCTTGTAGATATATAATTCGCAGCTGTACCGCTAATACTCTGAGTTTGCCAATAAATTGGTATCGTAAAGAAACTATAACATATAGAAAATCTATCATGAACATATTGATATTACATATACGTATTAAACATAAACTTACAATATAGTAGATCAATAATATCAAATTTTGAGATTTAGTTATATTGAAGTTGTGTTACATTCAGATTACTGCAGACATAAAGACACTCTATCTATCTCGTTCGCTAAATAGATGATAAAGTTAGCGTTTTAGAATACTGGACTTTAAAATTTATTATATTTTTCTGTTTCTTTTTACGACTTTCGGAAGCGTGACTTCAAAATTTTGAATATTATTTTATCGCAAATTATTAAGATTATATGCAAACATATTATCAGAAATATATACAAAAATATTTTTGCACTTAAATATTTAATATTATATATTTAGAAAAGAAAAAAGAGGATTACCTTTTATTACTGAAATCGTGGAGATGTAGAAACGTGGACGTAAAAATATGGAGACAAAATAGATCGGTACCGGCACTATCAGAAGTTATGTTCTAATGTTGTTATATATCTGCTACAGACTGTCCCAAGCAGAGCATCACCAACCGGTGCTCTGCTTTATCTACTAAATTACTAAATCGAACTAGATTTAACCAATCATTCCGTGTTCAATCGGACTGTGTGCTACTCCCTACTGAAAAATTTCTATTGAGATCACAATTGAATTCCCAATTGAATTCTCAATTAAATTCTCAATTGAATTCTCAGTTGAGGTTTCCGCAAAATTTCGCATGTAAGATCTCAATTGAGATATTTGTATCTGATGGAAATAATTCATTGAAAATATAATGAACTTTTGCTGAAATATGTTTGAAAAGCATTCACAATTTTGACCCAATTTCATTAAAATTTCATTATAATTTCATTAATATTTCGATAATATTT
>NW_022639710.1:140298-146850 GCF_010583005.1 Odontomachus brunneus
CACAATGCGATTAATATTGATACAATATTGTATAACTAATCAAACTTTGACATACAATGTGCTCGCAAAAGAGAGAGAATATTCCTTCTTTCTCTCCCCTTGAAATTATTCCCCCCCCCTTGTCTGAAGACTCTGATCGAAGAAAGAAGAGATTGAGAATTAAAGAACGACACGATGGATTTTCTACGGGAAGATGATGGAAGTTTCTGCTGTTCTTCAGATGGGGAATTCAACGTTCCAAAAGACCTGCAGCAGCAGCTGAGGTCAGGACAAGACAGAATTCCAGAAGACAAACAGAATGAATTGTCGGGACGACAATTGATAGAGAGGGGGGCAGTGTTGCGAGTGCGTCGCATCTGAAGTCCGCGGGTTGCGAGACGAGATCTTTGACAACGGTTGCTAAGAGTGTGTTTCGGCTGTTTGATTATAACAGCCGTGAGAGAGAGTCTCTCGACAGCTTGCAAACTGTCTGGATGTGCATATTGGATTGCTTTATAATAAAGTTCCTGTTCGTTTTGTATTCAAGTGTCTTATTCCTCTCCGCGTCCGCGAGTGTAACAATATTCTGAAAACATACGAGAAATAATATCTATAAAAATATTTATCTATGAAATCTATATTTATCTTTTATATCACATCACGTGCGCATTACAATACTTTTAACATTTAATTTTCCATAATTTTGTCACAAACACAAATGTTAACCAATGTTAGCAAATAACAATGCCAATATAATAATTTTCTAACAGTTATATACAATTTTATAAAAATTATATAACTGTTTCATTAATATTAAATTGTAATTATATATTGAGTGTTATATAAAAGCAATATTACATTTATATAACATTTGTTATGTTATATAAATATATATACATATATATTATTAGGTGAAGTAAAAAGTTCTGAGCGTTTTCCGCTAGATGTCTTTAGTGAGCCATATCTCACGATGTATACATCGCATCGGGTCATACTATACGGCGATTTAAATGTGACATTACGCTTCAAAAAAAGTTCTGTGACAGTTTTGTGTTTGGTCAAGCTAGTTGTGTGTTACAGCGTTCCAAAATGGAGGTAAAAAAAAAGAAAATTCGATACATTCTTCAGTACCACTACGACCAAGGTGAAAAGGCGGAGCAGGCGGCCAAAAAAATTTGTGCTGTTTATGGACCCAATACAGTATCGAATGCAACAGCAAAGCGGTGGTTCCAACGATTCCGTTCTGGTAATATGGACGTCGAAGATGAGGCACGCTTTGGTAGGCCAATCGTCGAAAATGTCGATAAAATCATGGAAATCGTCGAGTCGGACCGGCATGTGAGCACTTATTCCATTGCCCAGGAACTGAAGATTAGCCAGAAAACCGTTTGGAACCATTTGCATAAGGCTGGCCTCAAGAAGAAGCTCGATGTATGGGTGCCACACGAATTGACGCAAAAGAACTTTTTGGACCGAATTGATGCCTGCGATTCTTTGCTGAAACGTAACGAAATCGATCCATTTTTGAAGCGGATGGTGAATGGTGATGAAAAATGGGTCACATACGAAAACAACAGCCGAAAAAGATCATGGTCCAATCGCGGTGAGCCGGTCCAAACAATCGCCAAGCCCGGATTAACGGCCAAGAAGATTTTGCTGTGTGTTTGGTGGGATTGGAAAGGAATCATCCACTATGAGCTGCTCCCATCGGGCCAAACACTCAATTCGGACCTCTACTGTCAACAACTGACCAGATTGATGCAGGCGATCGACCAGAAGCGGCCAGAATTGGCCAATAGGAAGAGTGTTGTGTTCCATCAAGACAACGCCAGGCCGCACACATCATTAACGACGCGCCAGAAGCTCCGAGAGCTTAAATGGGATGTTCTATTGCACACGCCGTATAGTCCAGACTTGGCACCAAGCGATTATCACCTTTTCAAGCATTTGCAAAATTTTCTTGATGGTACAAAACTGGCCTCAAGAGAGGCTTGTAAAAATGAGCTGGTCAAGTTTTTTACCAATAGGGACGAGGACTTCTTCAATCGCGGAATTATGAAATTGCCTTCAAAATGGACAAAAGTTATCGAACAAAACGGCGCATATTTAATCGAAATTGGATAATCCTAACTATGTTAATTTCATCGTCGAAATAAAGCGAAAAAACGCTCAGAACTTTTTACTTCACCTAATATATATTAATATAATATATATATTTATATATTATATATTATATATTATATATTATATATTATATATTATATATTATATATTAATTATATTGCTGTTATAATGTCATTTCCAACTAATAAAAAGCAATATAATAAGTATATGACACAGTTATATTAAAATTATGAAATTAAGTTATATAACATCGATATTAATAGAGTATAACAGCTGTTTTTTTTATGTTTCAAATTAGAATTAATTTTATTATCAGAAAGCAATTTATTTAAATTTACAAAATAATTTATTTTACTTACTTTTAAAACATATAAATATTTTTTTAAATATACTTTACTGAATAAATTATTTTCTAATATTAAAAGTATTTTTTTTGTTTCAAGTTAAAATTTATTTTATTATCAGAAAGCAATTTATTTAAATTTACAAAATAATTTATTTGACTTACTTTTAAAACATGTAAATATTTTTTAAATATACTTTCTACATACTTTTTAAAACATATATTTTAAAAGAATCTATTCTCTTCTGTTAAATAAATTACATGCTTTCGTATATGGATATACCATATGTATACAATATGAAGCGTCTCTCAATCAAAGTGACAGTGATGCAGTAGATAACGAATCAAGAACCAGCCCAAGTAGCAGACTCACGTCAAAATGATATAAAAAACTGGTCATAATTGGTCAAATGACGTCAAGTGACTAAATAACGACGTCTTTAAAACGTCTTTTTGGTGACATCTTAATGACGTTTCTGTATAACGTCTTAAAAACGTATTATTGATGTTTAGAGACGTCATAAAATGTCATTAAGTCATCTAAAATATCGTCATCGGTCTGTGACATTAGACCATCATTTTTACGATACTTTCACGATATTGTTGGTTATTCCTTGGTTATTTTTTATCCTTATCTTACTAGATTTGGATGTCATTTTGACGTAAGTCTGCTACCTGGGAGAGGTCTCAGGCTCGAATCTCAGCAATGCCCATACAGCACAGAAGCTTGCAGCAACATAGCTACAACGTTGCAAGATTGCATATTGCAATGCAATGTTGCAGAGACTTTGCAGTGACATTAATTTGCAATATTACTTTAGCAATATTGCAGCAATATTTAAAAAATATTACGAATATAATATATTTTACTTATTTACTAGTTATTTTTGTTACTTGTATTTCAAATTCAGTAATGTTGTAACGAGCCGTCCGCGATATAAAGATCGAACGAACCGCGAAGCATTAAAACCAAGTAGCCAAAACGACTCGTCACGAAAACAGAACCCGCGACAAACCGATGTAAACACCGCCGACCGATCGCAAATATCATAACACAAGATCAGGCTAAAATTGTTATAAAAGACCGCGCGAAAAGCTAAGAAGGAAGCAGTCTTCCGAGGTGTTTCGCTGAGCAGAAGACTCCGACAGCAGCAGCTCCTCGCGAACACCGCTGCCTAGAACACCGTATCCTAGACCTTCCTCGTTACCGCTCCGTCGACTTATCGGATTCGTAAATTCGGCATCCGTGTGGACTTATCGGATTCGTAAAGTCTACCGCTCCGTCGACTTGTTGGATTCGTAAAATCGACATTCCTCGTTACCGCTCCGTCGACTTATTGGATTCGTAAAGTCGGCATCCGAGTGGACTTATTGGATTCGTAAAGTCTATCGCTCCGTCGACTTGTTGGATTCGTAAAATCTACATCCGCGGAGACTTGTTGGATTCGTAAAGTCAACATCCGTGTGGACTTATTAAATTCGTAAAGTCTACCGCTTCGTCGAATTGTTGGATTCGTAAAGTCGACATCCGCGGAGACTTGTTGGATTCGTAAAGTCTCCATCCCCTCGTTATCGCTCCGTCGACTTATTGGATTCGTAAAGTCGACATTCCTCGTTATCGCTCCGTCGACTTATTGGATTTGTAAAGTCGACATTCCTCGTTACCGCTCCGTCGGCTTATTGAACTCGTAAAGTCTACCGCACCGTCGACTTATTGGATTCGTAAAGTCGACATCCGCGGAGACCTGTCGAATTCATAAAGCCGACATTCCTCGCTACCGCTCTGACGACGTGCCGAATTCGCGAAGCCGACGACTGCGTTAACTTCGCCAAGTAAACAGCGGTATCGGCTGTCGGACACGCGAAACCGCCGTTATCGTAACTGCTCCGCCGCATACCGAGCAGCGGCCTCCGCGAAGCCGCGCAGTCGCCACGGAGAACCAACCTCCGCGGCACAGCATCATAGCGCACGACCGCTCCGCAAAAACTCCGACGCATCCCGGCTCGCCGTCGCATAACGCCCTCGGAGCCATATTATTCCGCGAGTAACGGCTCTCCTCGCGCGACCAAAATTAAAGATCCGAGCGTCAACATCGCGCCGCAAGCACAATACAATCGACGCGTCATAATACCGCCCGCGTCCCGCGGCCGCCTGCGATCCCACGGCACGAGCTCCGCCGCAGCGAACATCAACACGCGCGAACACAAAAACCCGAGCGTTAGGTCAACGGCGTCGAGACAAAACTGTAAATACTCATTGTAAATAGCCATCTAATATAGAATAGACATCATCTTAATATTCATCCCACTGTCTTCACAATTATTTACATCTGCCCGAATCCGGACCACACCGACTCGCAGCTTATCCCGCACCGAAATAGCGTTAAATTGGCGCCCGAATAAGATATAAAATAGGCAGAGAAAGGAAAGGAAAAATGAAGCGGATGATATATACCCTATCAAAAGAAGATATAATAAAAAAGATGGCAGAACTAGGGTTGCCCACAGACGGCATCCTAGACGAATTACGAGCGAGACTAAGCAAACATATAACGGATAACAAGCACTGACGGGTAGAAACGAAGATGGAGAAACAAGTCAGGCATCAGAATCGATGCACAGCATCAACCAAATGGACATAGCTAAGTCAATAAACCAGATGCAAAAATGGGGATGACAGTTTGACGGAAAAGACCCGATCATTTTTAGAACGCATCGAAGAGCTACAAAACAGCTACGGATACACCGAGGAACAAATGCTGCAGAGTTTACCAGAGCTATTAAGAGGCAGTACGCTGCACTGGTACCGCAATAATAAAAGAACATGGAAAGAATGGAGTGACTTTTTGAACGCCTTCCAAGAACAATTCTTCCCATACCGGTATCAATTCCAAATTAAGCAAGAAATACAACGAAGACACCAAGAGGTAAACGAATCCTTCCGACAGTATTTAACCGACCTCGCAACATTAATGAGAAGAGCGGGAGGCTTTTCACGACGCGACCAAATCGAGATGATTTACGAGAATATGTCTCCAGAGCTAAAAGTGCACATAAGAAGAAACAACATACACACGCTAAACAAACTCGGAGCACAGGTAGCAGAAATCGAAGATATAGAGCGACAACGAGCATTATTCCGGAGGAATACACGCTCAATACCACAATCACCAACAACAGCCGCAATATACAATGCGGCCGAACACTGCTGGCGATGCAAGCAAAGAGGGCACACGAGGCAAAGATGCCGTAATGAAAAAAGGAAATTCTGCTCACAATGCGGAAAGGACGGGGTCCTCACGAAAAATTGCCACCCGAAACCGGGAATAGCGCAAGGACCGAAGAATAGGGCGTACCTTGGTCACACATAAGCCCGCAATTAAATATTCTCCAAGACCGCACATACAGATAACAATTGACGACAAAAAATTCGAGGCATTTCTACACTCGGGATCCGAGATCTCTTGTATCAACCTGAGAACAGCAAAAATGCTAAAAAGACAAACGAGGCCACTAGGACACACCACAACGGTACGCCTCGTAGACGGAGGTAGAACAAAGATAACAGGAAGCCTAGTAGTACCAATACAAATAAACAGGAAAACATACTGGCATAAAGTCCACATTATACCGACATTAGAGAGCGCCGTACTAATCGGCGTAGACTTATGGGCAAAACTAAAGATACCCATTTCTCCACCAGAAATACATCCGCATCATAAGAGGAACATGCGCACATGCATCATCTCGGAAGGCATGCAACCTCGCTCAATGAAAAAAAACGCAAGGCTGGAAAAGTTCCTACAGGAAGAATTCGCAAAATTCAAAAAAATAACGGGACCAACCAAAATGGCACAACACAAGATAAAAGTAAAACCAGGCACAGAGCCAATTAAACAAAGATACAGGCCAAGAAATCCCTCCATGCAGGCAATCATCAACAAGGAAGTCGAGGAGATGGAAAAAGAGGGGATAATGCGTTTTTTTAAGCCTTACAACTTTTGTCTGAAACATTTTTCTCTCCCGTGCTTGGTTTTCGACATATTCGACTGGATAGATTAAAATGGTCCACCCTGTATATATATATATATATATATATATATATA
>NW_022639710.1:146966-162983 GCF_010583005.1 Odontomachus brunneus
ATATATATATATATATATATATATATATATATATAATGTTTAATTAAAATTTATCAATATTTAAACACATTTATATATTGAATTATTTTAAGTATTATAAAAATTATTATCCAATGAAAAAGAAAACTGTAACATGATTACCCAATCAGGAAAAAAGTATTAAAAAAATGTTTATAAAATGTTTTGAATCATGTAGAAAATGTTTTTAAAAACGATTTTAGAAACGTTAAAAATAATGGAACAAGTCCTCTTCTTTAATCCATTAAAAAGACGTTTATTTTAATGTTAATAAAAATATATTTTTAACGATATAAAAACGTTTAAAAGTCATTTTCTTCAAATGTTAAAAAAATGTTTTTATAACGTTAAAAAAACATTATTTCAAACATTAAAATAAACATTTTTGTAATAAAAAAATAGGATTTATCCCATTATTTTAACGTTTTTATAAACGTTTATAAAAACGTTTAAAAATCATTTTCTTCGTATGTTAAAAAAATGTTTTTATAACGTTAAAAAAACATTATTTCAAACATTGAAATGAACGTTGTTATTATGAAAAAAGGGAACTTATTTATTTTTATTGTTTCATAAAAAAACTAATTCCTAATTTTCTCATGTCTTATAACTGCTAGAAACCGAAGTTTGTTAAACACACTCTAAAACTTTCGCAAATGCTCCCTCGATAATTTCGAATCCGAAGCGGTATGCCGGACCCATCGATCCTGACTGCGTTCCTTAACCTAACGATTGAGCGATACGCGATGATTCCAATGACTCCAACGGTGTTCTTACAATTTATGCTTATAAAATGTATACTTATAGTGGTCACAGTATATTATAACGTACCTAGCAAATACACGCATTGATTCGCCTATCTATTTTATTTAATATCACTAATCAGAAGCCAATATTTTAAAAATATTTCTAAAATGTTATTTTTTTCATTTATTATTCATTTTCTCAAATCATTATCAAAAAAATTTTGTTGAATATTTTTTTGCTAATATATAGTATTTATTAAATACTCACATAGAATAATATATAATTTTAAAGTATTTTAAAAATATTTTTACAATATTACTAAAAGATTAGAAAAATGTCTACAATTATTATTTGTGACAAATAATTAATGTATACTAAATATTTAAAAATGTTTAAAAAATGTTTCAAAAATATTTATTAAATTATTATATAAAACGAATAATAAATATAAAATAAACGTTTTAAAAATGTTATATAAATATTTTTTTGATAATAAGTTGAGAAAATGAGTAATAAATAAAAAAAAAACTCTTTAAAAACGTTTAAAAAATATTTGCTTCCGTATGGGTAGATATAGGATATATTTTCATGATGTTCTTATTAACGTTTTGTTAAGAAGTTTGATATATTTGTTAAGATATTTTTTATTTACTTTATTGTTTTTATCTCATAAGCATTACATTATATATTTCGGAAATGGTAAAGAATACTTATAAAAATAGATTTAGTTAATAAAAAAACTTATTTATAATTAAATTTTATGAATTTAGCTACTGGTACAATAATTTCATGATTGCCTAGTAACCGGCATTTTCCGATGCCTAGTAACCGGACTTTTTTTTAATTTTCGCTTCAATTATAGTATTACAAAGATAAGAATGTCAGATTACTCGAAAAACATTAAACTGGAAGGAAAGGTCAAAGTCATTTTGCAAATAACTACATAAACTTTAGAGATATTAAATAAAATAAATAGGCGAATCAACGCGTGTATTTGCTGGATACGTTATAATATACTATGAATACTGTAAGTATACATTTTATAAGCATAAATTGTAAGAACATCGTTAGAGTCATTGGAATCACCGTGTGTCGCTCAATCGTTAGGTTAAGCAACGCAATCAGGATGGATGGGTGACCGCTTCGGATTCGAAATTATCGAGGAAGGATTCGCGAAAGTTTTAGCGTGTATTTGACAATCTTTGGTTTCTAACAGCTATAAAACATGAAGAAAATTAGAAATTAGTTTTTTTATGAAACAATAAAAATAAATACCCAGTGAGAAATGACTTATCAATCGACGTCGAAAAGATGTCGATCAATAAGTCATTTCTCACTAGGTAAGACGTTGAAATGTCAAGGAATAATCAACAATCGCGGACATTTTTACATTGTATCAAGGTTTGTACAATGTTGATTCAATGTTTTTCAATATTACTGTAATATTGACATTGTTGCAATTCAACATTCTTTCAACACTGATTCAACATTACTGTGCTGTATTCGTCTTACCACGGCCGTCTAAAGTTAACATCGATAAGACGTCGAAATGACGGTCTATTAGACATCGAAATGTGGACGGTTTTTAAGTCGATATAGATCTTAATCTAGATCCCAATCGGAAGCAAATATTTTTTTAAACGTTTTTAAAATGTTTTTTTCATTTATTACTTATTTTCTCAACTTATTATCAAAAAAATATTTATATAACGCGTTTTTTAAACGTTTATTTTATATTTATTATTCGCTTCATATAATGATTTTAATAAATATTTTTTAAACATTTTTTAAACATTTTTTAAATATTTATTTTACATTAATTATTCATTGAAAATAATAATTTCAGTTAACATTTTTGAAGCGTTTCTGTAGCGAGAGAGATTTTAAAAACATTTATTCTATATTTATTATTCGTTTTATATAATTATTTTAATAAAAATATTTTTTAAATATTTTTTAAACACATACAAATATTTTTAAAATATTTATTTTATATTTATTGTTTGTTCGACATAATGATTTTCATAAATATTTTCCAAATATTGTTTAAACATTTTTAAAATGTATCTAACATTACAATTATTTTACATTAATTATTTAATGTAAATTACATTAATTATTTTATATTAATTATTATTTGTTATATAATAATAATAAAATAAATTATTATTAAATTGTATTATATTAATATATATGTTCGAGATTCGAACCAACACGACGGTTAACTTCACGTCAGCGGGGACCGGTGACCGCTGCGGCAATCATTTGTTTGAGATAAACATCACTTGATACTCTAATTAAACACACAAGCGACGCACTTCGTCCTTTCTATGTTGATCGCACGTTCGTATCACGTGCGATCCCAGCATCGCGATGCCAGCGAGCCGTCAGCCGTCGTAAGGATCCGAGCGATCGCCATGGCAACGGATCGCACAAACAAGGATTCCGCGAATCGGCGGGCGGCTCGCGCCGCGAAAAGCTCGTGTCACTCGACAAATGCCTAAATAAGGAAATGTAGACTCTCGCTCGTGGCGAAAACCGTTTCTCGCCTTGCTTCGCTGGCCCAATCCACTCGCGTCGTAGCCCTTTCAAAATCGGTATATATGCGACCGCTCAACGCGGCTCTTCACTTCGATCTTACTTCTCTTCGAAATAATATCGAATCAGTGAGAATCAAGTTTGTTTTTACACGAATCGGTCTGTTAAAAGCGTGGCGGGTTATCTCGAGCTCACATCCCACTGGGGATATCGCAGCTCGCAATCGGAATCCGTTAGATTCCGTATCCTGGATCGCGTCTTCGCGAGCTCTCGCTCTATTAGTGTCGCGGCGCGTTCCAGTCTCTTGTGACTCGCCAGCTAACCAACGGCTGGTTTGCATCGCTCACGATCGGGCAGACCCGAGTGGATTTGGACCGAGAGTCCTTCACTTAAAGCGAAAATCGCCGTCAAATGCGCTCTCCGAACGCTCGCGCGCCGTTCGGTCTCAAACTTTGATTATTTGTACAGTGTAAATCGTCCTTTGGAGTAAGCCGTCGGTCTCAGGCGCGTGCGTCAACGAGCTCAGGGCCACGCGGTCAAGATTTCCGTCGGTTGCGGTAAGATCTCCGTCGATTGAGTATCGAATCGATACTCGTCAAGATTTCCGCCGCGCAACCTAAGGCCCTCGGCATCTAAAGCTCGGTGAAGATTTCCGACTTTCGCCTAATGTGAGACCTGACGAGCAGTGAACCGACAGCTTGACAAATTAATAAACAAAAAAAAAACTTGAGTTACTCATACGACTGTGATCTCCATCCAACTTCGTGGCTACTCATCTCCTCCGCATTACTCCTCTGCCTTGCGCTAGGCATCACCGGCGCTTTACGTCGGTCCTCGGCTGACATCAGTCGAATCCGAAACAATATATGTATTGTATATATTATATTACAATATACCATAATCATATATATTTTTCTTATTATTTATATGTAAAATTGAAATGTGTGTAACGATCCGTCCGCGATAGAAAGAACGAAAGAACCGCGAGCGTTAAACCGATTATTTTAAACGGCTCGTTACGAAAACAAAACCCGCGACAAACAGATGTAAACACCGCCGACCGACCGCGAATATCACAACATTATTGGGAGTGTGAATAAGTTCTCGCCGTTTCACCATCAGATGGCGGTATAAAAATTTTGTGTGTATAATTCAAGATGATGATGCATCTATATTGAAGTTCTATAACCTATGTTTAAAATCAGTGCGTGTCTTTCCATTAACCTATAAAGAACATTTTCTTTTCGTAGCGTAAAACATGTCAAATTTCGTGCCAAATAAACCGTTTTTGCGGGGAATTTTACTGCACTACTTTATTCAAAAGAAATCTGCAGCTGAAGCACACAGAATTCTTGTAGAAACCTATGGTGATCATGCTCTGTCGGAAAGAACATGCAGAGATTGGTTTACCCGATTTAAAAATGGTGATTTTGATGTTCAAGATAGAAAACGCAGTGAGGCACCAAAAAAGTTTCAAGACGAAGAATTGGAAACATTACTTACTGAAGATTCATGTTAGACGCAATCCGATGTTGCAAAATCATCAGGAGTTGATCGAACAACAGTTTCGAAACGTCTGACAGCATTAGGAATGATACAAAAGGAAGGATCTTGGGTGCCATACGAACTGAAGCCGAGAGACGTCGAACGGCGTCTTGTCACGTGTGAACAGCTGCTTCAACGACAAAAAAGGAAAGGTTTCTTACATCGTATTGTGACTGGTGATGAAAAGTGGATATACTACAGTAATCCCAAGCGTAAAAAATCGTGGGTTAAGCCCGGCGAAGCAGTAGCATCAACGCCAAAGCGGAATATCCACGGTTCCAAGCTCATGCTCTGCATTTGGTGGGATCAGCTGGGGGTAGTGTATTACGAGCTGCTCCAACCCAACCAAACCATCACAGGAGATCTCTATCGACGACAATTGATGCGTTTGAGCCGAGCATTGAAAGAAAAACGGCCGCAATATGAGCAAAGACACGATAAGGTGATTTTGCTGCATGATAACGCTCGGCCGCAAGTCGCGTCACCGGTCAAAACATACCTAGAAACGCTGAAATGGGAAGTCCTATCCCACCCGCCGTACTCTCCAGACATTGCACCTTCTGATTACTATTTATTTCGATCGATGACTAACGGCCTGGCTGAGCAGCACTTCACTTCGTATGAAGAAACGAAAAAATGGATCGATTCGTGGATAGCCGCAAAAGAAGTGTCGTTTTTTCGACGTGGAATTCAAATGCTGCCAGAAAGATGGGAAAAAGTAGTCTCCAGCGATGGGCAATACTTTAATTGACTTGTTTTTTTATTATTTTTTTTTAAATAAAGAATTAATTTTCACAAAAAACGGCGAGAACTTATTCACACTCCCAATAGACTAAAATCTCCCATCAGACTAAAATTGGTATAAAAGACAGCGCCAAAACCTCAGAAGGGAGCAGCCTTCCGAGGGATTCCGCTGAGCAAAGCTAAGACTCTGACAGCAGCAGCTCCTCGCAAACAACGCTATCTAGAACTCCGCATTCTAGACATCCTCGATTACCGCTCCGTCGACTTATTGAATTCGTAAAGTCGACATTTCTCGATACCGCTCCGTCGACTTATTGGGTTCGTAAAGTCGACATCCGCGTAGACTTATTGAATTTGTAAAGTCTACATCCTCGATTATCGCTCCATCGACTTATTGGATTCGTAAAGTCGACATCCGCGAAGACTTATTGGATTCGTAAAATCTACATCCTGATTACCGCTCCGCCGACTCGTCGAATTCTCAGAGCCGACCTTTGCGTCGACTCGCCAAATTAGTAAAGTCGACAGCCGCATAAATTATCGGACACGTAAAGTCCGCATCGTTGTTACTGCTCCGTCTCATACGGAGCGTCGATATCCGCGAAACCGCGCCATCGCCCCGGAGAACCGACCTCCGCGGCACACCGTTACAGCGCTCGACCGCTCCGCCAAACTCAGACGCATCCCGGCTCGCTGTCGCGTAACGCATTCGAAGCCGTACTTACGCCTCGAGTAACGGATTTCGTCGCGCGACCGAAATTAAAGATCCAAGTCAACATCTCGTAGTAAGCGCGAGACAATCGACGCGTTATAGTATCGCCCGTGTCCCACGGCCGCCAACGGCCCCAGCGGCACGAGATCAGCCGCAGCAAACGTCAACACGCTCGCACGACGAACACAAAAACTCGAATGTTAGGCCAACGGCGTCGAGATAAAGTTGTACATACTCAGTGTAAATAGCCATTTAACGTAGAATAGACATCATCTTAATATCTACTCCACTGTCTTTACACTTATTTACATCTGCCCGAATCCGGACCACACCGACTCGCAGCTTATCCCGCACCGAACGCGAAATAGCGTTACAAATTGGCGCCCGAACAGTTAGAAAAGAAAGGCAGTTAAGAAAAAAGAAAAATGAAGCGTATGATATATACGCTATCAAAAGAAGACATAATAAAAAAGATGGCAGAACTAGGCAGCCACAGACGGCAGCCTAGACGAACTGCGAGCGAGACTAAGCAAACGTACGACGGATAACCCTCAAGCATTGACAAGTAGAAATGAAGAAGGGGAAACAAGTCAGGCATCGGAATCGATGCACAGCATCTACCAAATTGATATAGCAAAGTCGATAAATCAGATGCGGAAATGAAGATGCCAGTTCGACGGAAAAGACCCTATATCATTTTTGGAACGTATCGAAGAGCTATAAAACAGGATACACCAAAGAACAAATGCTGCAGGGGTTACCAGAGCTATTAAGAGGCAGTACGCTGCACTGGTACCACAACAATAAAAGAACGTGGAGAGAATGGAATGAATTTGTAAACGCATTCCGAGAACAATTCTTCCCATACCGGCATCAATTTCAAATCAAGCAAGAAATACAACGAAGATACCAAGGAGCAAATGAACCCTTCCTACAGTATTCAACCGACCTCGCAACATTAATGAGAAGAGCGGGAGGTTTTTCACGACGCGACCAAATCGAAATGATTTATGAGAATATGTCTCCAGATCTAAAAATGCACATAAGAAGAAACAACATACACACGCTAAGCGAATTTGGAGCACAGGCAGCTGAAATCGATGATATAGAACGGCAACGAGCGTTATTCTGGAAGAATACACGCTCGATACCACAAGCACCAACAACAGCCGCAATATACAATGCTGCAGAACACTGCTGGCGATGCAAGCAAAGAGGGCACACGAGGAAAAGGTGCCGTAATGAACCAAGAAAGTTTTGCAATACGGAAAAGACGGGGTCCTTACGAAGAATTGCCACCCGAAACCGGGAAACCGCGCAAGGAATCGAGGAATAGGGCATTCCTCGGTCACACTAAGCCCGCAATTAGATACTCTCCAAGACCGCACATACAGGTGACAATTGACAACAAAAAATTCGAAGCACTACTAGATTCAAGATCCGAGATCTCTTGTATCAATCTAAGAACAGCAAAAACGCTAAATAGACAAACGAGGTAACAAGGACACACTACAAGGTCTGTCCAATAAATACGCGAACTGAGGTCATAAAAACTTTATTTACAAAATTTAGAGTACATCGATCTTATCCCCTTCAAAATAGTCTCCATTTGAAGCAATGCACTTGTTCCATCGATGTTTCCATTGTTTAAAACATTCCTGAAAGTCCTCAGAAGTCAGGCTTTTCAGCTGCTTCGTCGTTTCACGTTTTAGTCTCCACGTCGTCCCAGTGCCGCCCCCGCATGACCTTTTTGCATTTCAGGAACAAAAAGAAATCACATGGGGCTAAGTCTGGTGAATATGGAGGATGATGTAGCGTGGTGATCGAATTACGGGCCAGAAATTCGCGGACAATCACTGTTGAATGTGCAGGCGCATTGTCCTGATGTAGCAACCATCCATCACCGTCACACAAATTTGGTCGACAAGAGAAAAATAATGGCGCCACAAAAAAATCCCATCTCTCGCTGTACGTTTACCTCGGCGTTCTGACAGTTACTGACGCTCCATTGGGTCCCCCGCCAACAGAGCAGCCAGGGCGCATGACCAAACATCCTCTCAAGGTCACCCAAGTAACTCAGTTCGCGTATTTATTGGACAGACCTCGTACAACGGTGCGCCTCGCAGACGGGGGTAGGACAAAAATAACAGGAAGCCTGACTGTGCCAATACAAATAAACGGGAAAACTTACTGGCATAAAGTCGACATCATACCGACACTAGAAAGCGCCGTGCTAATCGGCGTGGACTTATGGGAAAAACTGAGGTCCAATTTCACCGCCATCAATACAACCGCATATTAATAGAAATATTGCGTACATGCATCATCTTGGAAGGCATGCAACCCCGCTCAAAGAAAGAGAACGTAAGACTGGAAAAGTTCCTACAGGGGGAATTCGCAAAATTCGAAAAGATAAAGGGTCCAACTAAAATGGCACAACACAAGATAAAAGTAAAACCCGGCACAGAACCAATCAAACAAAGATACAGGCTAAGAAATCTCGCCATGCAGGCAATCATCGACAAGGAGGTCGAAGAGATGGAAAAAGAGGGGATAGTAGAAAGTTCACAGAGTGCCTGGAGTTCCCCTATTGTGCTAGTATAAAAGAAGGACGGAAAACACAGATTCTGTGTCGACTTCAGAAAAGTAAACGAAGTCACAGAACAAGACGCATATCCGCTACCTCAGATCACTGCGACACTGGACAAGTTACGGGGAACAAAGTACCTAACGACACTAGACCTTAAGGCAGGGTATTGGCAAATACTTTTAACACGGGAGAGCCGTCCATTCACTGCATTCACCGTACCGGGACGAGGCCTCAAACAATTTAAAGTCATGCCTTTCGGTCTACACTCCGCACCAGTTACATTCCAACGTCTCTTAGACACCATAATCGGACCGGAGCTAGAGGAATACGTACAAGTCTACCTGGACGATATCATTATCGCAACGAGAACATTTGGGCACCACCTGCTAATTTTAAAGGAAGTATTTTTACGACTAAGAAAAGCAAAATTAAAACTGAACAACGAGAAGTGTCACTTCTGCAGACCAAACTTAAAATAGGACTTAACTTAGGACATATTATAAACAAAAAAAACATACGAACCGATCCGGAAAAAACAAGCGCCGTTAATAACTGGCCAACACCAACGAAAGTCAAACACATTAGACAATTCCTAGGGATGACCTCTTGGTACCGCAGATTCATTGAGGGATTCTCAAAAATTGCCGCACCACTAACGAACCTTACAAAGCAAAAAGTAAAATGGCAATGAGGACCAGAAGAAGAAGATGCTTTCCGCAAACTTAAGGAAACCTTAATCTCCGCACCTGTTCTCGCATGCCTGGACTTCAATCTTAAGTTTACATTGCAAACCGATGCAAGCAAACATGGACTAGGAGTCGTGCTTACACAAAATTTTAAAGAAGGCGAACGAGTGATCGCATACGGGAGTCGAACACTTAACAACTGCGAAAAAAATTACAGCGCCACGGAGCTAGAATGCTTCGCAGTAATCTGGGGCATCCGCAAGATGCGATGTTACCTCGAGGGATATAACTTCACAGTCATAACAGACCACCAATCCCTGAAATGGTTGCAAAAGCTAGAGTCGCCATCAGGAAGGTGGAAATTTGAGCTTCAACAATACAATTTCGATATAAGATATCGAAAAGGAAGCTCAAACAAAGCAAACACATTATCATGTCAATCAGAAATGGCCGCTATACAAACGGATATAAAATGTACGTGGTGCCGGCAGAAATACGACGAGGCAGAGGCACAGCCACAGAAGGTACCGGATTACGAAATCCGACAGGGACTTTATACCGACATATTCTCCATAGCTTGGACTTTAAAGAAACACCAA
Organism: Odontomachus brunneus; assembly: GCF_010583005.1. Classification (NCBI taxonomy): domain Eukaryota; kingdom Metazoa; phylum Arthropoda; class Insecta; order Hymenoptera; family Formicidae; genus Odontomachus; species Odontomachus brunneus. The sequence goes on from NW_022639710.1 coordinate 157,146, forward strand.
GCAAAGAGCAATGGAAAAGATGCATATCGCAGGAACAAAGACTAGAAACCCTTATAGAAATATCATACTAAGAATCATTGATAATTACTTATTTTCAGTATTAAAAATACTGGATAATAAGTAATTATCAATGATTCTTAGTATGATATTTCTATAAGGGAATCCTATAGGCTTACCATAATGAGCCAACGGCAGGACTCCTGGGTACCGCAAAAACCATAAGTCGAATAACATGGCTATATTACTAGCCAGGCATGTTTAAAAACATAAGGCAATATGTATGGAATTGCAATAACTGTCAAGCACATAAGGCGTCGCAAACACACCCATTGGGACAAATGCACGTAACAGAGGTACAACTACCATGGGATCAGGTATCAATAGACCTAATCGGACCATTATCTAGATCCACCAAAGGATATACATGGGTACTTACAATGCAAGACAGATACACAAAGTGGCTCGAGATTAAGCCTCTGAGAAAGGCAACCTCAACAGCTGTTTCCCAGGCAATAACAGAAGAAATTGTTTACAGACACGGTTGTCCGAACACGCTTACCTCCGATAACGAAACTCAATTCAAATCGGGAGATATGAAGAAATTAACGCAAACGCTAGGAATAAAACAGCGCCTTACACCAATATGGACACCACAATGCAATCCGGTTGAGCGAACAAACTGAACAGTAAAAACAATGATTGCACAATATGTGGGAAACAATCACCGAAATTGGGACGCACACTTGAACCAAATCAAGTTCGCGTTCAACACCGCAAAAAATGATAGCACAGGGTTCACACCTGCCTACCTAAATACAGGAAGAGAGCTATCAGGATCGCACGTACTAGAGAGAGAGAGAGAGAGAGAGTAGGAACGCTCTCAAACCACAAACGAACTGTTTTAAAACCTAGAGGCAGCGAAAGAGCTCGTCCGCATTAACATGGCGCGAGCTTTTCAAAAGCAGGAAAAGCACTACAATCTCAGAAGAAGAGGTTGGAAACCAAAGGTAGGAGACATAGTTTGGAAAAAGAACCATATACTCTCTAACAAAGAAAAGGCCCTGAACGCAAAACTGGCTCCGAGATACGTAGGGCCAATGGTCGTGAAACGAATAATTTCACCAGTTATCGTCGATTTACAAGATGAAAACAAGAAATGGTTTAGGCACGTACACGTACACGACATAAAAACCAACAACACCGAGACGAGGAACAAGAGACAGAATGATCCAATTACAAAAGAAATAAATTTGAACAGAAACAAAAATTTATTCTACAAAAATAAATATAGAGCCCGCCAGTATAAAAGGAGCACAATCAAGGTAACGAAAACACAGTACGTCATGGACGAGGACATCGACGATACTATTTAAACTCTATTGACGACGTGGAGCGAAGCCGAGGCGCAAGCTCTTTGGGAGAGCTTATTACCTCCCAAAGAGCAGAACACACCACCGCCACTACCACCAGGCAAGCGACCACCGGTGGACATACAAGCGAAACGGACACTGGCGATCGCATGTACACGAACGCCTTCATCTGCCAGGGTCGCCCAGAAAAAGCTAAAAATCCTCATGGGCGAATAGGTAAAACCCACGCCGGCGAAACGCCGGCAGCGAATCCACCCGATAACCTGGGGCAGAGACCCCAGAGACGACTCGGCGCCCTCCGGGAAAAACCAGCCGACATCATACCAGACTGAGGTCAACGAGGCGACCTCAGCACGGACAGTTGAGAACAAACCACCGCCACCAACAGTCAAAATAGTGGCAGACACACTGCTACCGCCAGAACAGCACATTAAGCTGGAGAAAAAACCGCTAATGAGAGGACAACCACCGATCCGCATCCCGCTGGACAATGGCACAACAATAGAGGTACCATACCACGCAGTCTACGTAGCACGCAGGTATCGCCGCTACGTGGACGGTGAGCTCTGGTAGTTCCGCTTCAGCCCGACGGGCGCACTCAAGTACGCCCGGAAGACTTGAAAGAGCCGACCAGAGCACGCCGGAGACGACTCGGCGCCCTCCGACATCACCGAGCCGAAACCAGAGGTCAACCCAGCCACCTCGGGACAGATGGACGACCAACAACCATCACCAGCGCCAATCTTTTCGGCGCAGGAGCAAACGAACTCAAAGGGAGAAAAAGAGAGGGAGACAAATTCATCTCCAAGAAGAGAGAAAGGGATAACAAACTCAGATATAAGGAACTGAGCCAGAACAAGTCTTTCACTCTGGTCCTGACTCAGACTCGAGATCACAGAATACACGTTCAGTAAGAGACCGAAAAATGAGGTTTAACAGAGAAATGTTAAACTGGCTGGAGAATTGGCAACCGCCTCCAAGGATCAACGAAATGCGGCGATCTACAGAAGCCCCGACCAACCCAGAGGAATCAGCCAAAGATACCACGCAGATTGCCCAACCGACGACAATATTGACGGTACACGCTGCAGACGAATCAAACCCACCAAAGGCACAGACGCAATCACAACCACGGGGAACAAGGGAACAAACAGAGAGACTCCCAGACGGGAGACAATTTACACTACCGTATTACGCGTCCATGAAATGCATGAAATATCACATACAAATTGACGACGAGACATGGCGCGTACTGTTTTGGCCATCCGGCGCGATAAAGAGAGTGTATAAAGTGTCCGAGGCGCGCACTACGTCACACGGGGGGAGGGGGGGGGAGGTAATGTAACGATCCGTCCGCAATAGAAAAAATGAACGAACCGCGAGTGTTAAACCGATTATCCTAAACGGCTTGTTACGAAAACAAAACCCGCGACAAACAGATGTAAACACCGCCGATCGACTGCGAATATCACAACATTATATCAGACTAAAATTGGTATAAAAGACAGCGCGAAAACCTCAGAAGGGAGCAGTTTTCCAAGGCACTTCTCGCTGAGCAAACCTAAGACTCTGACAGCAGCAGCTCCTCGCGAACACCGCTATCTAGAACCCCGCATCCTAGACATCTTCAATTACTTATCGTCGACTTATTGAATTCGTAAAGTCGACATTCCTCGATACAGCTCCGTCGACTTATTGGATTCGTAAAGTCGACATCTGCGTAGACTTATTGGATTCGTAAAGTCTACATACTCAATTACCGCTCCGTCGACTTATTGGATTCGTAAAGTCGACATCTGCGTAGACTTATTGGATTCGTAAAGTCTACATACTCAATTACCGCTCCGTCGACTTATTGGATTCGTAAAGTCGACATTCCTCGATACCGCTCCGTCGACTTATTGGATTCGTAAAGTCGACATCCGCGTAGACTTATGAGATTCGTAAAGTCTACATCCTGATTACCGCTCCGTCGACTCGTCGAATTCTCAGAGCCGACCTCTGCGTCGACTCGCCAAATTCGTAAAGTCGACAGCCGCATAGATTATCGGATACGTAAAGTCCGCATCGTTGTTACTGCTCCGTCTCATACAGAGCGTCGATATCCGCGAAACCGCGCCGTCGCCCCGGAGAACCAATCTCCGCGGCACACCGTTACAGCGCTCGACCGCTCTGCCAAACTCCGACGCATCCCGGCTCGCTACGCGTAACGCATTCGAAGCCGTATTTACGCCTCGAGTAATGGATCTCGTCGCACGACCGAAATTAAAAATCGAAGCGTCAATATCTCGCCGCAAGCGCGAGACAATCGACGCGTCATAGTACCGCCCGCGTCCCACGGCGCCAACGGCCCCAGCGGCACGAGATCAGCCGCAACAAACGTCAACTCGCTTGCACGACGAACACAAAAACTCGAATGTTAAGCCAACGGCGTCGAGATAAAGTTGTACATACTCAGTGTAAATAGCCATTTAACGTAGAATAGACATCATCTTAATATCTACTCCACTATCTTCACACTTATTTACATCTGCCCGAATCCGGACCGCACCGACTCGCAGCTTATCCCGCACCGAACGCGAAATAGCGTTACATGTGTTTAAGTAATTTTGTGCAAACCCTGAATATTCTTTATTTCATAATATTCTCTGATATAAAGTCTTAATAATCTATTATACAGGGTGACCTAAAACCACCGGAATTGCCCTTAATGATAGATTTCTTACAATATTTTAAGAAGAAAATTCTAATACAAAAGTGTCGAGGCTATAATAGCTTTTAAACGGGAAGCGATTATATTTAACGAATGGCAGGGCTGAGATTTCGCGCGCTCAGGTACGGGAAAATGACAAATGCAAAAAGTGCTCCTATTAATGGGGCGCTCTTTTTGTGATATTATTTTCATATAAATTTGCAATATGTTTTCGCTTCTCTATGTATTGCATATTAATACATTTTCTCACAAATAAAAGATGTAAAAACTAAAAGCATATCAAAAATAATTCAATTAAAAATTTGCATATTTCAACTTGAGCTGTCAAAGTCATCGATTAACATTACTATGAAGGTATCTATGCTACGCTGTGCGAGACAAATAAATTGTAATAGAATTAATAGCTGTTTATTTTGTATTTTAAAACATTTTGGAATGTTCGTAACAAAATACAAATTGCAATGGTTTTAGTAAAAATCAATTTAAACAATAATTATAATTCAAACGTATTTAATAAACCTTAATTTAACACACTTAAAAAAATTAACACTAACTGTTTAAATATGTTAACACTGTTAACATATTTAACGAATTTTAATAACAACAATACAGTTCAACAGATTAAATAACAAACTAAAATATTTTTTTTACAATAAATGTTTAAAATGTCCACCATCGCATTCAATACATAATTGTGCGGGTCGTAATAGACTGGTTGTTGCGTTTATAATTATGTTTGGTGTTATTTCAACAATTTTACATTACAATTCCTCGTGATTATTAACTGGCTATTTATGTATATATGTTTTTAGTATGATTGCATAAATAGTAAACCAAAGGTGTCATATCGAGTGACTAATCAACTTATAGGACCATCTTCTCGAAAATTTTTTATTCAAAGTGTAGCACACATCCCGTATTATGTAGTAGAATTTTATTAGAAAACGCGTCGTCGTCGAATATTTAACAAAATATTCTTTAACAATTCTGATAAATTATTATCTACAAAATTTTTATAAATAGCATCATCAAGTCTTATAGGCATTTTAAACAGTCCAATCTCTAATTTAATATGTTAAAGATATTATATCATTTTTTTTACATAAGCTACAATACAAGCAATAAACAGAAAACTTACTGTTAAATTATTCTGTACCCTTATAGAAATATCATACTAAAAATCATTGATAATTACTTATTTTCAGTATTAAAAATACTGGATAATAAGTAATTATCAATGATTCTTAGTATGATATTTCTATAAGGGTATACCGTCCCAAATTAAAATTAAAATGGCGTTGATAATTTTGGATACAATATTCGTGTGGATTTTCATTTCTATAAGTGTGAGAACTATGTGTATTAAAATAACATTCCTGCGTATAGCAAAATTCGTTTGTAAATAAAATTGTTTTAATGAAACTCGGTACTTCCCTTTTAGAAATATCATACTAAGAATCATTGATTAATTACTTATTTTCAGTATTAAAAGTACAGTATTTAGTAATATTCTGTGATTCAAATACAGCTTTTAGTACTCAAGTATTTCAATATTTAATGTTACAAATCCTACCTTATGATTGATTTCAATACTTAAATATTGATATGTAATACTTCGTCCAGTGATAAAATATTTACGCAGAACATTGCCAATATTTAAATACTAATATATAATATTTTGCTAAGTGATGAAATATTTACGCAAAGTACTGTTAAGATTAAAAGTATTAACCCAGACAGCATATAATATTAGTA
>NW_022639710.1:162993-163617 GCF_010583005.1 Odontomachus brunneus
CCAATATTTAAATACTAATATATAATACTTTGCTAAGTGATGGAATACTTACGCAAAGTACTGTTAAGATTTAAAGTATTAACTCAGACAGCATACAATATTAATAAGTTATTAGATAAATATTTATAAATATTTATTTTGAGTTATTCAAAATGAGTTAAACAAAAATTAATATTTTATAAATATTTCTATAAATATTACACAAGAAAAAAATAAATATAATTATTTATAATTATTAAATTAATAAAGAAATAAGAAAATCGAAATTTAAATTGGTAATGTACATTAGAAAAAAATTCTTTAAATGAAAGAAATATATTTTGTTACATATAATTTCTTAACTTAAAAAAATATTTGTTAAATTTTAGAAAATATATAATAAATATAAAGAAATATTTTTTACATTTGTAAAATAAGCTGTAAAATTATGAATTTATAAATAAAAATGTGATTTCTTTGATTTAAAGTATCTATATATATAAGAATAAACAAAAGATTTCTTTACAAGGAGTAAATTAGTGTTTTTAAATGTAAAAACTGTTTAAATAAATATTTGCTTGTTTTAAAAGTAAATAAAATACAAGTAAAACATTTTATAAATCTGAATAAATTATTTTCTAATAT
>NW_022639710.1:163627-168769 GCF_010583005.1 Odontomachus brunneus
AAAATTATATAATAAATATAAAGAAATATTTGTTTAAATTTGTAAAATAAGCTGTAAAATTATGAATTTATAAATAAAAAAAGTGATTTCTTTGATTTAAAATATCTATATATACAAGAATAAACAAATGATTTCTTTACAAGGAGAAAATTAGTGTTTTTAAATGTAAAAACTGTTTAAATAAATATTTGCTTGTTTTAAAAGTAAATAAAATACAAGTAAATCATTTTATAAATCTGAATAAATTATTTTCTAATATTAAAAGTATTTTTTTATGTTTCAAGTTAAAGTTTCTTTTATTATCAGAAAACAATTTATTTAAATTTACAAAATAATTTATTTTACTTACTTTTAAAACATGTAAATATTTTTTAAATATACTTTCTACATACTTTTTAAAACATATATTTAAAAAGAATCTTTTCTCTTCTTTTAAATAAATCATGTGCTTTCGTATATGGATATACCATATGTACACAATATAAAGCGTGTGACGTGACGATTAGTAAATATCGTCCGTCACTAGTAGACCATAGTAAGGAAGCATTATGAGCTTCCCGGCTGCAGGCGGATGTCGCGTCCTAGCCGTGAGACATTTAGGACGCGAGCCTACGCAGCCCTCGAATAATTTTTGTGCATAAATACGGTCATCGAGGGGGGAAGGTTGAGTCCGGAAGAGGAAGGCCACGCTCGAGGAGGACTGCTGCCGCCGTGGGAGAGGAAGAGCCTGCGAGATAAACGGCAGTAGGACCTGCTGCTCCAGGTGAACCGCTTCCGTCAATAATACGACTCTGTAGGGACCCACAGGGTGGGAAACGTTAACGTGGGCTTGTTTCAGCAACATCCGAAACGTCGAAGCGAAGCTGCCGAAGTGGGGCGATCACAGGCTGTCGCCAGAAAGCCGCGAGGACGGAGTGGATCGACACCGCGGACGAGCGGGGGATAGCTGCCGCCGGAGAAATGCCGGCGAGCACATCCTCCGCGACCCGGAGCGTCCTCCGATCCGAGCGAGGACGCCGCGAGGCTCGTGGATCAACGTAAACAACGGCTGCCGCAAAGGAGCCTAAGCCAAGGTCGGACGGACGAAGAAGCTCCAAAGATTGACGTACAGAAAACAGCCGCCCAGAATCAGAAATCGGGAAATGGGGGATATATCCCGCCAATGAGCGTCCAAGAGCTGTCAGAAGTTGGTTTAAACACCCGAAATAAAACGGGACGACAACGACCGTTCTAGAGCTTTTGTCGCCAATCTCGCCGATAGCACGGAAGACAGTGTGAAGGATGTGCCATCCGTGGAGCCGAGACTAGGAAGACGAAGCACCGACGACTCGACCTTCGTCGCGTAAGACCGCTACTGTATCCAGGGTCATTTTTGTGTGAGTCGGGGGCTGGCCGAGGCCAGCTACCGACTGCCCCCGCTCCGCTCGAGTTTTGGTGAGCCCGTTCCAAGAGGAACGAAGACGTTATTTTGGTGGTTTTCGCGTCGCGGAGTGGGCGAGGCGTCGACGAGCGGGGATCCGGCCGTCCTCCTGGGCAAGGACAAGGGCTCGCGTCCCTCCCGCGCGTTGGGGACAAGCTCAAGGGATCACTTCGACGTTAGTGAAACCGCCGAACATCCGCCGGTTGTACCGTCGACGCGGACACACCGCCGAGCGCTTACGCGGCTGTCGTGACCTCCGCCGGTTACGACGCTAACTCGCGCTGCCGAATACCTCTGTCGCGATTGCGAACAAAGACTCCGTTTGTTATCAAATCATTTTTGCTGCCGGTTTCTAACATTGTAAACATCAACGAACAATAAAAGTTGTCGCAAGATATTGCGGATCACTTAATTGTCATCGCCGCCGCTCTATCCCTTCACCTCCGACCTCGCGCGAACCAGCCCCTCTACCGCGAGGAGGGCTGAGCTGCCGGACGTTCGGGTCAGCCGTTCGAGTGGACGACGAGTGCTACTCCTCGGCGAGACCAACCTTTTCGTGTTTCGTGGCCGAGTCTTTTAGTGGGCACGGACCGCCGTACCTGGCGTCCATTTAGAGTTTTTCGTGTTGAGCTGTCGGGTTTCGCGAAATCCGCCGAACTGTAAAAGCTGACAAAAAGGAAATATTTTGTCGCTGCACCCGATTCGTGTGCCGACTGCGCGAGCCGCGAGTGTAGCGTTACAAGCGTCTCAATCAAACAGTGATGCAGTAGGTAAGGTAAACCACACAAGAATTAGCCTAAGTAACAGACTCACGTCAAAATGACATAAAAAACTGGTCATAACTAGTCGAATGACGTCAAGTAACTAAATAACGACGTCTTTAAAACGTCTTTTTTGTGATATCTTAATGACGTTTCTGTATAACGTCTTAAAAACGTATTGTTGACGTTTAGAGACGTCATAAAACGTCATTAAGTCGTCTAAAATGTCGTCATCGATCTGCGACATTAGACTATCATTTTGATGATATTCTCACAATATTTTTTGATTATTCCTTGGTTATTTTTTATCCTGAACTTACTTAGATTTGGATGTCATTTTGACGTAAGTCTGCTACCTGAGAGAGGTCTCAGGCTCGAATCTCAGCAATGCCCATACAGCATAGAAGCTTGCAGCAACATTGCTACAACGTTGCAAGATTGCATATTGCAGTGCAATGTTGCAGAGACTTGCAGTGACATTAATTTGCAATATTACTTTAGCAATATTGCAGCAATATTTAAGAAAATATTACGAATATAATATATTTTATTTACTAGTTATTTTTGTTACTTGTATTTCAAATTCAGTAATGTTTTACATCAATAATACTTACAGAATAGTACTTAGAATAGCACTCGTTAGTGGCAATCATTAATTTGTCTTATTGCATATTTTTTATACTTCTTATGCCGTTTTTTTCGGAGAAAATACTTTCTTTAGATTTAATATTCGTACTGATTTAGTTTTGTGGTTGTTTTTTATTTCATTAAAATATTATATTCTTAAACGAAATATCATTTTTTAAAATGATAAAAATAAAACTTTTATTTCGTTCAGGAAACCATGTCATTTGATAAAACAATACTATTGTTTTAAATAATATTTTTTAAAAGTTTTTCTCAAAATTTAGTAATTCGATTTATTTAATTTGGATTTTTTAATTTTTTTTTTGTTGGATTAATCATTATAACATTTTGTTAAAAATGTAAAAGTAATTATCACTGGTTCACTATATTACATCAGTATTCATCGCATATCGAATGTTGCATTGTTTCAATATCTATCAGCAAATTATCCAATAAACAACAAGTAAAAATTATGTAACTATTATTTGATGTTTGCTAGGTATATTATAATATACTGTGAACACTATAAAGATACATTATATATGCATTAATCGGAAGAATATCGTTGGAGTCATTGGGAATCGCCGCATGCCGCTCGATCGTCAGGTTAAGCAACACTTTAACGGAGTCAGGACATGGATTGGTAACCGGTGGTATACCGCTTGGGATCGAAATTATCGCAGAAGGATTCACGAAAGGAAATTTTGGAATTTGTTGACAACCTTCGATATCTAGTAGTTTATGAGACATGAGAAAATTAGGAATATAAGTATACTTCTGTAAACATTATGATTTTCTCATTTTTCACTTTTGCATAATAATTCTCAGTATTTGATTATTATCAATATTTAACAGTGATTTTATTATCAGTATTCACCAGAAATTAAGTACTGGCCAAAAAATTACTGAATTACTGGTAATATTTAATCACTAATAATTTTTCAGTATTTTTTAGTATGATATTTCTATAAGGGAGGCTGAAACTTTTATGGCTCTTGCACACAGGACGCGGTAATGCTTGCCGCGTGGCGGAAGTTCGCACGACAGCCAATTAATATGCTGCTTTCCATAATAACTTTCTAGCTCTTACGGAAAAATAATATATTGTTTCGCTGTCGTGCGGTTTTCCGCCGCGTGGCAAGCGTTACCGCGTCCTATGTGCAGGAGCCATTAGGGTTTATTCGCGTCGTATGGCCCAACATGCTCCTACTCGCTCCAACGCACTCTGATTAGTCCGCGTGGTGACGTGAATCAATCAGAGTGCATTGGAGCGTGTAGGAGCACATTAGGGCATGCGACGTAAACAAACCTTTAGGTTATTCATATGACACACCAGCTGATTGGAACGTTGCCGCATTTTCACAGTCCAGTTACTAACTCCTTACGACAATCGCAAAATTGTCACAAATAAAAATTAATTTCTCTAAAACCGTGTTATGAAAACTAATCAAATTCTGCAAATAGTTTCGATAATTCAAGATCTATATATACCAGGGGTGCTATTCCGTTACCATGGTTCCGATAGTTGTCGGATCAGTAGGTGTCGTTGCGCAGTTTTTCCACGGTATAAAAAAAGCTGCGCAACGACGCCTACCGATTCGACAACTGTCGGTATGCGAGAACGGAATAGTACCCCAGGTATGTAAATATGAAACCGAAATTTTTGTATAGAAAATACACGTTTATTGTATGAAAATTATAAAAAATATTTTATTTGAAGTATTGCCCATCGCTAGCTATACATTTTTCCCACCTGTCTGACAATTTGTGGATGCCACGCCAAAAAAACTGTTGCTCTTTTGTGACAAACCAGTCATCGAGCCATTTCCGTACATTTTCGTGAGAAGTGCTGCTTAGCAAGTGCGAGTCCCATCGATGCAAATAAATAGTAATCGGACGGAGCTAAATCTGGTGAGTAAGCCGCATGCGAAAGTATTTCCCAACTAAACGCCTCAATCGTTTCCTTCACCAGTTTTGCTGTGTGTGATGGTGCGTTATCATGAAGCAAAATCACTTTGTGTTGCCTTTTTTTATATTCTGGTCGTTTTTCACGCAAAGCTTGATTCAAATCGATCATTTGTTGTCGGTAGCGTTCAGTATTAACGGTTTGGCCAGGTTTTAGCAGCTCATAATAGATCACACCCTTCTGATCCCACCAAACACAGAGCATTGTCTTCCGTCCATTGCGATTTGGCCTTGCAGTCGATGTTGATGGTTCGCCTGGAGTTATCCATGATCTTTTACGCTTAGGATTCTCAAAATATATCCACTTTTCATCGCCAGTCACAATTCGATGGAGAAATGACTTTCTTTTGTACCTGGCGAGCAGCATTT
>NW_022639710.1:169539-170473 GCF_010583005.1 Odontomachus brunneus
CTCTCGAGATGTGCTATAAGAATATGCAATGAAAAATGGGGTGTTCCATTTAAAAAAATTAATGTGACCTTGACCTGACCTTCGCTACGCAACCCAAGGTCAAACTGATGTGATCAGTAAATACATCTTTTTAAACGCTACAACTTTTGTCTGAAACATTTTTTTGTAAAACTTATATTTTTCCTGATATTCGGGCGTCCCGGTACTTTCCGAACACCCTGTATATTAAGGTCGTTATACATTCGTTGCAAGCCGATCACAAGCAGACGCAATTCTTATCGCGACAGCCAATCAGAAGCATCAATGGTGCTATTGACGTTTCTGATTGGCTATCGCAACAAGAGTTGTAATCGATTTGCAACTAATGTAAAACGACTTTTAATGCAGCCTGCGACAAAACTATTCTGCAGATTCCGCTAAAAACTGCTGAGAAACGCAGAACGCTCGTGATTGGTTCCGCTCTCGTTCCACGCTCCGCTATTCTGCTGCGTGAATTGCACCCTGATGGCTCCTGCACACAGGACGCGGTAATGTTTGCCGCACGGCGGAAGTTCGCGCGACAGCCAATCAATATGCTGCTTTCCGTAATAACCTTCTAGCTCTTACAGAAAAACAACATATTGATTGGCTATCGCGCAAACTTCCGCCGCGCGGCAAGCATTACCGCGTCCTGTGTGCAGGAGCCATGAGGGTGCGTTCAGATAGAGAAAGAAATAGCGGATCGGAACAGTTACGGAAAAAAGATATGGTGGCGTTAGCCAATCAGAGTAATTTCATTTTTATTCCGTCCCGTTGTTTGATAGTTAGGTTTCACGGTACGGAACTGTTACGGAACGGAATAAAAAGGGAAATATTCTAATCTATCGACATTGAAAATTTGTGAGGTGTGGTGAAATATGTCCGATTTGTAACGTGTTTTTCGCGACGGAGAAAA
>NW_022639710.1:170483-170652 GCF_010583005.1 Odontomachus brunneus
GGAAACCATGTCATTTGATAAAACAATACTATTGTTTTAAATAATATTTTTTAAAAGTTTTTCTCAAAATTTAGTAATTCGATTTATTTAATTTGGATTTTTTAATTTTTTTTTTGTTGGATTAATCATTATAACATTTTGTTAAAAATGTAAAAGTAATTATCACTGG
>NW_022639710.1:170662-170897 GCF_010583005.1 Odontomachus brunneus
ATCAGCGAATGTTTGAGAAATATTATTGATATTTACTTATATATATATATCAATGAAACAATGTTTGAACAATGTTTGAATTTTCAATGTTTGAAATGTATCATTGATATAAGTAAATATCAATGATACTTCTCAAATATTCGCTGACTTGCCATAATAAACAGTCTTTTCGTTTTCTCCGTCCCGAGAAACACGTTACAAGTAACCGGACACACTTCGCAATTTTCGATGTCGA
>NW_022639710.1:170907-172712 GCF_010583005.1 Odontomachus brunneus
AGATACATTATATATGCATTAATCGGAAGAATATCGTTGGAGTCATTGGGAATCGCCGCATGCCGCTCGATCGTCAGGTTAAGCAACACTTTAACGGAGTCAGGACATGGATTGGTAACCGGTGGTATACCGCTTGGGATCGAAATTATCGCAGAAGGATTCACGAAAGGAAATTTTGGAATTTGTTGACAACCTTCGATATCTAGTAGTTTATGAGACATGAGAAAATTAGGAATATAAGTATACTTCTGTAAACATTATGATTTTCTCATTTTTCACTTTTGCATAATAATTCTCAGTATTTGATTATTATCAATATTTAACAGTGATTTTATTATCAGTATTCACCAGAAATTAAGTACTGGCCAAAAAATTACTGAATTACTGGTAATATTTAATCACTAATAATTTTTCAGTATTTTTTAGTATGATATTTCTATAAGGGAGGCTGAAACTTTTATGGCTCTTGCACACAGGACGCGGTAATGCTTGCCGCGTGGCGGAAGTTCGCACGACAGCCAATTAATATGCTGCTTTCCATAATAACTTTCTAGCTCTTACGGAAAAATAATATATTGTTTCGCTGTCGTGCGGTTTTCCGCCGCGTGGCAAGCGTTACCGCGTCCTATGTGCAGGAGCCATTAGGGTTTATTCGCGTCGTATGGCCCAACATGCTCCTACTCGCTCCAACGCACTCTGATTAGTCCGCGTGGTGACGTGAATCAATCAGAGTGCATTGGAGCGTGTAGGAGCACATTAGGGCATGCGACGTAAACAAACCTTTAGGTTATTCATATGACACACCAGCTGATTGGAACGTTGCCGCATTTTCACAGTCCAGTTACTAACTCCTTACGACAATCGCAAAATTGTCACAAATAAAAATTAATTTCTCTAAAACCGTGTTATGAAAACTAATCAAATTCTGCAAATAGTTTCGATAATTCAAGATCTATATATACCAGGGGTGCTATTCCGTTACCATGGTTCCGATAGTTGTCGGATCAGTAGGTGTCGTTGCGCAGTTTTTCCACGGTATAAAAAAAGCTGCGCAACGACGCCTACCGATTCGACAACTGTCGGTATGCGAGAACGGAATAGTACCCCAGGTATGTAAATATGAAACCGAAATTTTTGTATAGAAAATACACGTTTATTGTATGAAAATTATAAAAAATATTTTATTTGAAGTATTGCCCATCGCTAGCTATACATTTTTCCCACCTGTCTGACAATTTGTGGATGCCACGCCAAAAAAACTGTTGCTCTTTTGTGACAAACCAGTCATCGAGCCATTTCCGTACATTTTCGTGAGAAGTGCTGCTTAGCAAGTGCGAGTCCCATCGATGCAAATAAATAGTAATCGGACGGAGCTAAATCTGGTGAGTAAGCCGCATGCGAAAGTATTTCCCAACTAAACGCCTCAATCGTTTCCTTCACCAGTTTTGCTGTGTGTGATGGTGCGTTATCATGAAGCAAAATCACTTTGTGTTGCCTTTTTTTATATTCTGGTCGTTTTTCACGCAAAGCTTGATTCAAATCGATCATTTGTTGTCGGTAGCGTTCAGTATTAACGGTTTGGCCAGGTTTTAGCAGCTCATAATAGATCACACCCTTCTGATCCCACCAAACACAGAGCATTGTCTTCCGTCCATTGCGATTTGGCCTTGCAGTCGATGTTGATGGTTCGCCTGGAGTTATCCATGATCTTTTACGCTTAGGATTCTCAAAATATATCCACTTTTCATCGCCAGTCACAATTCGATGGAGAAATGACTTTCTTTTGTACCTGGCGAGCAGCATTT
>NW_022639710.1:174347-176046 GCF_010583005.1 Odontomachus brunneus
CTCTCGAGATGTGCTATAAGAATATGCAATGAAAAATGGGGTGTTCCATTTAAAAAAATTAATGTGACCTTGACCTGACCTTCGCTACGCAACCCAAGGTCAAACTGATGTGATCAGTAAATACATCTTTTTAAACGCTACAACTTTTGTCTGAAACATTTTTTTGTAAAACTTATATTTTTCCTGATATTCGGGCGTCCCGGTACTTTCCGAACACCCTGTATATTAAGGTCGTTATACATTCGTTGCAAGCCGATCACAAGCAGACGCAATTCTTATCGCGACAGCCAATCAGAAGCATCAATGGTGCTATTGACGTTTCTGATTGGCTATCGCAACAAGAGTTGTAATCGATTTGCAACTAATGTAAAACGACTTTTAATGCAGCCTGCGACAAAACTATTCTGCAGATTCCGCTAAAAACTGCTGAGAAACGCAGAACGCTCGTGATTGGTTCCGCTCTCGTTCCACGCTCCGCTATTCTGCTGCGTGAATTGCACCCTGATGGCTCCTGCACACAGGACGCGGTAATGTTTGCCGCACGGCGGAAGTTCGCGCGACAGCCAATCAATATGCTGCTTTCCGTAATAACCTTCTAGCTCTTACAGAAAAACAACATATTGATTGGCTATCGCGCAAACTTCCGCCGCGCGGCAAGCATTACCGCGTCCTGTGTGCAGGAGCCATGAGGGTGCGTTCAGATAGAGAAAGAAATAGCGGATCGGAACAGTTACGGAAAAAAGATATGGTGGCGTTAGCCAATCAGAGTAATTTCATTTTTATTCCGTCCCGTTGTTTGATAGTTAGGTTTCACGGTACGGAACTGTTACGGAACGGAATAAAAAGGGAAATATTCTAATCTATCGACATTGAAAATTTGTGAGGTGTGGTGAAATATGTCCGATTTGTAACGTGTTTTTCGCGACGGAGAAAACGAAAAGACTGTTTATTATGGCAAATCAGCGAATGTTTGAGAAATATTATTGATATTTACTTATATATATATATCAATGAAACAATGTTTGAACAATGTTTGAATTTTCAATGTTTGAAATGTATCATTGATATAAGTAAATATCAATGATACTTCTCAAATATTCGCTGACTTGCCATAATAAACAGTCTTTTCGTTTTCTCCGTCCCGAGAAACACGTTACAAGTAACCGGACACACTTCGCAATTTTCGATGTCGATAGGTTATGCAGGATTCACACTGCGTACGATGTCCGACGTACGACGTCCGATATCCAATAGGAGAACAGTTTTCTAATATAGAATTCAATTCTTCATTGGAAAGTTATTCTTTTATTGGATATCGGACGTCATACGTCGGACATCGGACGCGTTGTGAATCCTGCATTAGAATGTTTTCCGTTTTTGTTCCGTTCTGTAAGTCCTGATCTACAATAGGTGATTTAAGCCCTAAGCTTTAAGAAATTAACCAATTACAATCAAATTTGAGGAGAATAGTCGACTATGATTGGTCAGTTTCTTAAGGCTTAAAGCTTACTACACCTATTGTAGATCGGGATTAACAGTCCCGTGCCATGTGAAACCATCGACATATAGAATTGACTGCTAAATGAGGTGGTGGGGGTAGGTACAGATGTAAAGTGACAAGCAGACAATAGTAGGGGAGCGTCCCGATCGACCACGGTACGATTGGACACAACCAACCAATGAAAAGAATTATCTAGTG
>NW_022639710.1:176056-176219 GCF_010583005.1 Odontomachus brunneus
AACCGGTGGTATACCGCTTGGGATCGAAATTATCGCAGAAGGATTCACGAAAGGAAATTTTGGAATTTGTTGACAACCTTCGATATCTAGTAGTTTATGAGACATGAGAAAATTAGGAATATAAGTATACTTCTGTAAACATTATGATTTTCTCATTTTTCAC
>NW_022639710.1:179250-181313 GCF_010583005.1 Odontomachus brunneus
CTCTCGAGATGTGCTATAAGAATATGCAATGAAAAATGGGGTGTTCCATTTAAAAAAATTAATGTGACCTTGACCTGACCTTCGCTACGCAACCCAAGGTCAAACTGATGTGATCAGTAAATACATCTTTTTAAACGCTACAACTTTTGTCTGAAACATTTTTTTGTAAAACTTATATTTTTCCTGATATTCGGGCGTCCCGGTACTTTCCGAACACCCTGTATATTAAGGTCGTTATACATTCGTTGCAAGCCGATCACAAGCAGACGCAATTCTTATCGCGACAGCCAATCAGAAGCATCAATGGTGCTATTGACGTTTCTGATTGGCTATCGCAACAAGAGTTGTAATCGATTTGCAACTAATGTAAAACGACTTTTAATGCAGCCTGCGACAAAACTATTCTGCAGATTCCGCTAAAAACTGCTGAGAAACGCAGAACGCTCGTGATTGGTTCCGCTCTCGTTCCACGCTCCGCTATTCTGCTGCGTGAATTGCACCCTGATGGCTCCTGCACACAGGACGCGGTAATGTTTGCCGCACGGCGGAAGTTCGCGCGACAGCCAATCAATATGCTGCTTTCCGTAATAACCTTCTAGCTCTTACAGAAAAACAACATATTGATTGGCTATCGCGCAAACTTCCGCCGCGCGGCAAGCATTACCGCGTCCTGTGTGCAGGAGCCATGAGGGTGCGTTCAGATAGAGAAAGAAATAGCGGATCGGAACAGTTACGGAAAAAAGATATGGTGGCGTTAGCCAATCAGAGTAATTTCATTTTTATTCCGTCCCGTTGTTTGATAGTTAGGTTTCACGGTACGGAACTGTTACGGAACGGAATAAAAAGGGAAATATTCTAATCTATCGACATTGAAAATTTGTGAGGTGTGGTGAAATATGTCCGATTTGTAACGTGTTTTTCGCGACGGAGAAAACGAAAAGACTGTTTATTATGGCAAATCAGCGAATGTTTGAGAAATATTATTGATATTTACTTATATATATATATCAATGAAACAATGTTTGAACAATGTTTGAATTTTCAATGTTTGAAATGTATCATTGATATAAGTAAATATCAATGATACTTCTCAAATATTCGCTGACTTGCCATAATAAACAGTCTTTTCGTTTTCTCCGTCCCGAGAAACACGTTACAAGTAACCGGACACACTTCGCAATTTTCGATGTCGATAGGTTATGCAGGATTCACACTGCGTACGATGTCCGACGTACGACGTCCGATATCCAATAGGAGAACAGTTTTCTAATATAGAATTCAATTCTTCATTGGAAAGTTATTCTTTTATTGGATATCGGACGTCATACGTCGGACATCGGACGCGTTGTGAATCCTGCATTAGAATGTTTTCCGTTTTTGTTCCGTTCTGTAAGTCCTGATCTACAATAGGTGATTTAAGCCCTAAGCTTTAAGAAATTAACCAATTACAATCAAATTTGAGGAGAATAGTCGACTATGATTGGTCAGTTTCTTAAGGCTTAAAGCTTACTACACCTATTGTAGATCGGGATTAACAGTCCCGTGCCATGTGAAACCATCGACATATAGAATTGACTGCTAAATGAGGTGGTGGGGGTAGGTACAGATGTAAAGTGACAAGCAGACAATAGTAGGGGAGCGTCCCGATCGACCACGGTACGATTGGACACAACCAACCAATGAAAAGAATTATCTAGTGAATTACTAGGTCGAACCAATCATTACAATCTGTGTCCAATCGTATCGTGGTCAATCGAGTCCCACCCCAATAGTAGGACACCTTCCGTCTCTGTTTACTGAAATCTGATTGGCTGCAGGAATTTCAGCAATACTGTATCCTGTAAAAGTTAGGTTAGAGAGTGTTATTTCACGCTACATCTCTATTACGTATTATGTTGCTCGAAAATATCATGTAATACAAAAGTTAAAATGATACATTTTTGTCAGTTAACCAATTAATAAATACTACTGCATATATAATATCCAGTTGTATTTCTTTTTCTACCTACTTATTTACATATGTATTCATACTTATTATCATTTCAATACTAATGAAATGTTAT
>NW_022639710.1:181323-182682 GCF_010583005.1 Odontomachus brunneus
GGCTGAAACTTTTATGGCTCTTGCACACAGGACGCGGTAATGCTTGCCGCGTGGCGGAAGTTCGCACGACAGCCAATTAATATGCTGCTTTCCATAATAACTTTCTAGCTCTTACGGAAAAATAATATATTGTTTCGCTGTCGTGCGGTTTTCCGCCGCGTGGCAAGCGTTACCGCGTCCTATGTGCAGGAGCCATTAGGGTTTATTCGCGTCGTATGGCCCAACATGCTCCTACTCGCTCCAACGCACTCTGATTAGTCCGCGTGGTGACGTGAATCAATCAGAGTGCATTGGAGCGTGTAGGAGCACATTAGGGCATGCGACGTAAACAAACCTTTAGGTTATTCATATGACACACCAGCTGATTGGAACGTTGCCGCATTTTCACAGTCCAGTTACTAACTCCTTACGACAATCGCAAAATTGTCACAAATAAAAATTAATTTCTCTAAAACCGTGTTATGAAAACTAATCAAATTCTGCAAATAGTTTCGATAATTCAAGATCTATATATACCAGGGGTGCTATTCCGTTACCATGGTTCCGATAGTTGTCGGATCAGTAGGTGTCGTTGCGCAGTTTTTCCACGGTATAAAAAAAGCTGCGCAACGACGCCTACCGATTCGACAACTGTCGGTATGCGAGAACGGAATAGTACCCCAGGTATGTAAATATGAAACCGAAATTTTTGTATAGAAAATACACGTTTATTGTATGAAAATTATAAAAAATATTTTATTTGAAGTATTGCCCATCGCTAGCTATACATTTTTCCCACCTGTCTGACAATTTGTGGATGCCACGCCAAAAAAACTGTTGCTCTTTTGTGACAAACCAGTCATCGAGCCATTTCCGTACATTTTCGTGAGAAGTGCTGCTTAGCAAGTGCGAGTCCCATCGATGCAAATAAATAGTAATCGGACGGAGCTAAATCTGGTGAGTAAGCCGCATGCGAAAGTATTTCCCAACTAAACGCCTCAATCGTTTCCTTCACCAGTTTTGCTGTGTGTGATGGTGCGTTATCATGAAGCAAAATCACTTTGTGTTGCCTTTTTTTATATTCTGGTCGTTTTTCACGCAAAGCTTGATTCAAATCGATCATTTGTTGTCGGTAGCGTTCAGTATTAACGGTTTGGCCAGGTTTTAGCAGCTCATAATAGATCACACCCTTCTGATCCCACCAAACACAGAGCATTGTCTTCCGTCCATTGCGATTTGGCCTTGCAGTCGATGTTGATGGTTCGCCTGGAGTTATCCATGATCTTTTACGCTTAGGATTCTCAAAATATATCCACTTTTCATCGCCAGTCACAATTCGATGGAGAAATGACTTTCTTTTGTACCTGGCGAGCAGCATTT
>NW_022639710.1:184305-186514 GCF_010583005.1 Odontomachus brunneus
CTCTCGAGATGTGCTATAAGAATATGCAATGAAAAATGGGGTGTTCCATTTAAAAAAATTAATGTGACCTTGACCTGACCTTCGCTACGCAACCCAAGGTCAAACTGATGTGATCAGTAAATACATCTTTTTAAACGCTACAACTTTTGTCTGAAACATTTTTTTGTAAAACTTATATTTTTCCTGATATTCGGGCGTCCCGGTACTTTCCGAACACCCTGTATATTAAGGTCGTTATACATTCGTTGCAAGCCGATCACAAGCAGACGCAATTCTTATCGCGACAGCCAATCAGAAGCATCAATGGTGCTATTGACGTTTCTGATTGGCTATCGCAACAAGAGTTGTAATCGATTTGCAACTAATGTAAAACGACTTTTAATGCAGCCTGCGACAAAACTATTCTGCAGATTCCGCTAAAAACTGCTGAGAAACGCAGAACGCTCGTGATTGGTTCCGCTCTCGTTCCACGCTCCGCTATTCTGCTGCGTGAATTGCACCCTGATGGCTCCTGCACACAGGACGCGGTAATGTTTGCCGCACGGCGGAAGTTCGCGCGACAGCCAATCAATATGCTGCTTTCCGTAATAACCTTCTAGCTCTTACAGAAAAACAACATATTGATTGGCTATCGCGCAAACTTCCGCCGCGCGGCAAGCATTACCGCGTCCTGTGTGCAGGAGCCATGAGGGTGCGTTCAGATAGAGAAAGAAATAGCGGATCGGAACAGTTACGGAAAAAAGATATGGTGGCGTTAGCCAATCAGAGTAATTTCATTTTTATTCCGTCCCGTTGTTTGATAGTTAGGTTTCACGGTACGGAACTGTTACGGAACGGAATAAAAAGGGAAATATTCTAATCTATCGACATTGAAAATTTGTGAGGTGTGGTGAAATATGTCCGATTTGTAACGTGTTTTTCGCGACGGAGAAAACGAAAAGACTGTTTATTATGGCAAATCAGCGAATGTTTGAGAAATATTATTGATATTTACTTATATATATATATCAATGAAACAATGTTTGAACAATGTTTGAATTTTCAATGTTTGAAATGTATCATTGATATAAGTAAATATCAATGATACTTCTCAAATATTCGCTGACTTGCCATAATAAACAGTCTTTTCGTTTTCTCCGTCCCGAGAAACACGTTACAAGTAACCGGACACACTTCGCAATTTTCGATGTCGATAGGTTATGCAGGATTCACACTGCGTACGATGTCCGACGTACGACGTCCGATATCCAATAGGAGAACAGTTTTCTAATATAGAATTCAATTCTTCATTGGAAAGTTATTCTTTTATTGGATATCGGACGTCATACGTCGGACATCGGACGCGTTGTGAATCCTGCATTAGAATGTTTTCCGTTTTTGTTCCGTTCTGTAAGTCCTGATCTACAATAGGTGATTTAAGCCCTAAGCTTTAAGAAATTAACCAATTACAATCAAATTTGAGGAGAATAGTCGACTATGATTGGTCAGTTTCTTAAGGCTTAAAGCTTACTACACCTATTGTAGATCGGGATTAACAGTCCCGTGCCATGTGAAACCATCGACATATAGAATTGACTGCTAAATGAGGTGGTGGGGGTAGGTACAGATGTAAAGTGACAAGCAGACAATAGTAGGGGAGCGTCCCGATCGACCACGGTACGATTGGACACAACCAACCAATGAAAAGAATTATCTAGTGAATTACTAGGTCGAACCAATCATTACAATCTGTGTCCAATCGTATCGTGGTCAATCGAGTCCCACCCCAATAGTAGGACACCTTCCGTCTCTGTTTACTGAAATCTGATTGGCTGCAGGAATTTCAGCAATACTGTATCCTGTAAAAGTTAGGTTAGAGAGTGTTATTTCACGCTACATCTCTATTACGTATTATGTTGCTCGAAAATATCATGTAATACAAAAGTTAAAATGATACATTTTTGTCAGTTAACCAATTAATAAATACTACTGCATATATAATATCCAGTTGTATTTCTTTTTCTACCTACTTATTTACATATGTATTCATACTTATTATCATTTCAATACTAATGAAATGTTATTATGTATAAAACAGTAATATTTTTTTAAATATAAAAAATGTTACACTAGACTAAAATTACAAGTAATTCTTTGAAACATTTATTATAAATTATCAGTATGATTAAGGTTCTGTTACGATGCGCTACGCTCCTACTTGGAAAAGAGA
>NW_022639710.1:186524-186972 GCF_010583005.1 Odontomachus brunneus
AGAGTGCATTGGAGCGTGTAGGAGCACATTAGGGCATGCGACGTAAACAAACCTTTAGGTTATTCATATGACACACCAGCTGATTGGAACGTTGCCGCATTTTCACAGTCCAGTTACTAACTCCTTACGACAATCGCAAAATTGTCACAAATAAAAATTAATTTCTCTAAAACCGTGTTATGAAAACTAATCAAATTCTGCAAATAGTTTCGATAATTCAAGATCTATATATACCAGGGGTGCTATTCCGTTACCATGGTTCCGATAGTTGTCGGATCAGTAGGTGTCGTTGCGCAGTTTTTCCACGGTATAAAAAAAGCTGCGCAACGACGCCTACCGATTCGACAACTGTCGGTATGCGAGAACGGAATAGTACCCCAGGTATGTAAATATGAAACCGAAATTTTTGTATAGAAAATACACGTTTATTGTATGAAAATTATAAAAA
>NW_022639710.1:186982-187103 GCF_010583005.1 Odontomachus brunneus
TAAATATAAAAAATGTTACACTAGACTAAAATTACAAGTAATTCTTTGAAACATTTATTATAAATTATCAGTATGATTAAGGTTCTGTTACGATGCGCTACGCTCCTACTTGGAAAAGAGA
>NW_022639710.1:187113-187358 GCF_010583005.1 Odontomachus brunneus
AAAAAAAGCTGCGCAACGACGCCTACCGATTCGACAACTGTCGGTATGCGAGAACGGAATAGTACCCCAGGTATGTAAATATGAAACCGAAATTTTTGTATAGAAAATACACGTTTATTGTATGAAAATTATAAAAAATATTTTATTTGAAGTATTGCCCATCGCTAGCTATACATTTTTCCCACCTGTCTGACAATTTGTGGATGCCACGCCAAAAAAACTGTTGCTCTTTTGTGACAAACCAG
>NW_022639710.1:187368-187511 GCF_010583005.1 Odontomachus brunneus
GTCCTACTATTGTCTGCCTCTCACTCTATATCTGTTCCTATCTCCACCACCTTATTTAGCAGTTCATTCTACAGGTCGATATGTGAAACCCACCTATCAAACAACGGAACGGAATGAAAACGGAATTACTCTGATTGGCTGAC
>NW_022639710.1:187521-187809 GCF_010583005.1 Odontomachus brunneus
ACATTTTCGTGAGAAGTGCTGCTTAGCAAGTGCGAGTCCCATCGATGCAAATAAATAGTAATCGGACGGAGCTAAATCTGGTGAGTAAGCCGCATGCGAAAGTATTTCCCAACTAAACGCCTCAATCGTTTCCTTCACCAGTTTTGCTGTGTGTGATGGTGCGTTATCATGAAGCAAAATCACTTTGTGTTGCCTTTTTTTATATTCTGGTCGTTTTTCACGCAAAGCTTGATTCAAATCGATCATTTGTTGTCGGTAGCGTTCAGTATTAACGGTTTGGCCAGGTTT
>NW_022639710.1:191953-192638 GCF_010583005.1 Odontomachus brunneus
ACTAGACTAAAATTACAAGTAATTCTTTGAAACATTTATTATAAATTATCAGTATGATTAAGGTTCTGTTACGATGCGCTACGCTCCTACTTGGAAAAGAGACGGAAGGGTCCTACTATTGTCTGCCTCTCACTCTATATCTGTTCCTATCTCCACCACCTTATTTAGCAGTTCATTCTACAGGTCGATATGTGAAACCCACCTATCAAACAACGGAACGGAATGAAAACGGAATTACTCTGATTGGCTGACCCCCAACATATCTCTTTTCCGTAACTGTTCCGTTACGCTATTTCTTTCTCCATCCGAACGCACCCTCAGACCGACGTCCCATAGGGCGGAAATTCTCCGCAGAACGGAACACACGGAACCAGTACGACCAATCATAGTCGTTCCGCTCTTTTTTGTGCCATTTCGCTATAATCTTACCGCTGCAATTTTATGGAAAGGATAAAGATAGTCGGGGATAACCTCAACATATCTTACATATCTCATTTGCTTTTTATATATTTATTATATATATTTTTTTTCGACATTCTTTATTATTTCGTTTAGAAATTATGAGTGGAGGGATCGTAAGTAATAAGATGTTAATATTTTGATAATTGTAATAAACAATTATATATAATATGTATAATATGTTTATAGAAAATAAAATGCGGTTATTGCCACAGTCGACAAAAAT
>NW_022639710.1:192648-192743 GCF_010583005.1 Odontomachus brunneus
GCGTTATCATGAAGCAAAATCACTTTGTGTTGCCTTTTTTTATATTCTGGTCGTTTTTCACGCAAAGCTTGATTCAAATCGATCATTTGTTGTCG
>NW_022639710.1:192753-192980 GCF_010583005.1 Odontomachus brunneus
GTCCATAATTAATCACAACAGATCTCATTTTATTATACTACATAATGTATTACTGCAATTCCGCTGATTACTTTTCCTTCTGTCCCATGAAGTGGTAAACATGGCAGCGGAATTATGTTTTAGCCAATCGTAAAATAGTTGCATATTTTCGTAAAAAGTATTTTGCTGAGAAACTAAACTTACTCTTTACTAATTTATCATATATTATATCATTTGTATAAAATATT
>NW_022639710.1:192990-193239 GCF_010583005.1 Odontomachus brunneus
GCGATTTGGCCTTGCAGTCGATGTTGATGGTTCGCCTGGAGTTATCCATGATCTTTTACGCTTAGGATTCTCAAAATATATCCACTTTTCATCGCCAGTCACAATTCGATGGAGAAATGACTTTCTTTTGTACCTGGTAAGCAGCATTTTGTAAGTGGTTTTTCGGTTTTCCTGCTGTCTTTCATTCAGTTCATGTGGAATCCATTTTCCCATCTTCTGGATCTTTCCCATGGCTTTCAAACGTATGGA
>NW_022639710.1:193249-193519 GCF_010583005.1 Odontomachus brunneus
TTATTATACTACATAATGTATTACTGCAATTCCGCTGATTACTTTTCCTTCTGTCCCATGAAGTGGTAAACATGGCAGCGGAATTATGTTTTAGCCAATCGTAAAATAGTTGCATATTTTCGTAAAAAGTATTTTGCTGAGAAACTAAACTTACTCTTTACTAATTTATCATATATTATATCATTTGTATAAAATATTATTAAAATTATTAAAAACGTAAGAAATAATATTAAAAAGTCTACTTTTTGTATTATTCCGCGTATTCCGCTC
>NW_022639710.1:193529-194206 GCF_010583005.1 Odontomachus brunneus
ATTCTATGGGCAAATTCCGGTTTCATATTTACAGACTTGGTATAAAAATACTTAAATTTTTGGTAGTATTTTTTCTATACGTTTTTACTCGTTACATTCAGGAAAGTTGCTATTGTCATAAAAACACGTATAAAATTAATATAATAATTACTCTTCAACGGTCTAGTGAATCGACTTGAAAATTTTTTCAGTATATTATAGATAGTTAAAAAAAAGTTACCCAAAGTTTTATCAAATTGGAACTATTTTTATATAGCTCAGATACATCCTGTTTTAATGCTAAAAATGACGGATTTGTACATATATGTTATATATCCATTGTTAAATTCATTGTATAGCGATTATGTTGTGCTGTATATTAATAAACTTAGCCAGCTGGATTGTTAGTTCTTCTTAATTTAAAATTATATGGGTCCACGTCAATTATATGATAGAAGTATATATACAGGGTGTTCGGAAAGTACCGGGACGCCCGAATATCAGGAAAAATATAAGTTTTACAAAAAAATGTTTCAGACAAAAGTTGTGGCGCTTAAAAAGATGTATTTACTGATCACATCAGTTTGACCTTGGGTTGCGTAGCGAAGGTCAGGTCAAGGTCACATTAATTTTTTTAAATGGAACACCCCATTTTTCATTGCATATTCTTATAGCACATCTCGAGAGCTTTCCAAAAC
>NW_022639710.1:195964-209755 GCF_010583005.1 Odontomachus brunneus
ACTAGACTAAAATTACAAGTAATTCTTTGAAACATTTATTATAAATTATCAGTATGATTAAGGTTCTGTTACGATGCGCTACGCTCCTACTTGGAAAAGAGACGGAAGGGTCCTACTATTGTCTGCCTCTCACTCTATATCTGTTCCTATCTCCACCACCTTATTTAGCAGTTCATTCTACAGGTCGATATGTGAAACCCACCTATCAAACAACGGAACGGAATGAAAACGGAATTACTCTGATTGGCTGACCCCCAACATATCTCTTTTCCGTAACTGTTCCGTTACGCTATTTCTTTCTCCATCCGAACGCACCCTCAGACCGACGTCCCATAGGGCGGAAATTCTCCGCAGAACGGAACACACGGAACCAGTACGACCAATCATAGTCGTTCCGCTCTTTTTTGTGCCATTTCGCTATAATCTTACCGCTGCAATTTTATGGAAAGGATAAAGATAGTCGGGGATAACCTCAACATATCTTACATATCTCATTTGCTTTTTATATATTTATTATATATATTTTTTTTCGACATTCTTTATTATTTCGTTTAGAAATTATGAGTGGAGGGATCGTAAGTAATAAGATGTTAATATTTTGATAATTGTAATAAACAATTATATATAATATGTATAATATGTTTATAGAAAATAAAATGCGGTTATTGCCACAGTCGACAAAAATCACATAATATATTGTCCATAATTAATCACAACAGATCTCATTTTATTATACTACATAATGTATTACTGCAATTCCGCTGATTACTTTTCCTTCTGTCCCATGAAGTGGTAAACATGGCAGCGGAATTATGTTTTAGCCAATCGTAAAATAGTTGCATATTTTCGTAAAAAGTATTTTGCTGAGAAACTAAACTTACTCTTTACTAATTTATCATATATTATATCATTTGTATAAAATATTATTAAAATTATTAAAAACGTAAGAAATAATATTAAAAAGTCTACTTTTTGTATTATTCCGCGTATTCCGCTCCATGGGACACAAGTAGAGAATCTCTAGTACAGAGAATCGCCAACTTGGTCACGTGACCAGCTAATTGGCTGGCATAAATATGTATGGATTTAAACATTGCGACGCCAATGCAGAACAAATGCTTATATTTATACAGGGTGTAAAAAAATTAGACCAACAAACTTTGAAAGGAAATAGAGGACATAAAAACAAACATATTTTATTAATAATGTTTTTCTCTACGACGCTTAAATACGTTTTAATACTACAGTCTACAAAATATGAATTTTATGATTTTAATAAAAAACAAACATATAAGCGGAAAAATTAAATTTATTTCAATTACACATATATATTTTAATCTTCAAAAAACAATGAAAAAAAGAACGGAACAAAAATGCGCAATTGATTAGCTCAATTTATAATAAATGTTCAAAAATTCCTCCATTTGTTTCAACACAAAGATGACATCGTCGAAACATTGATTGTCTCACACGAAGACTGCAGGAATATTTTGAACCTGATATGCTGCAGCAGTAATTCGAGCTACCAATTCTGCTTCTGTTTTAATAGGTGTCTCATAAATGAGAGTTTTCATATACCCCCATAAAAAAAAGTCAAGCGAAGATAAATCTGGTGACCGGGGAGGCCATGCGATAGGACCTCTTCGGCCTATCCAGCGCTCATTAAATCTTTGGACCAAGTAATTGCGCATAGTAGCGCTAAAATGGGCAGGTGCTCCATCGAATTTTTCTATAATATTAAAATTTTCTATAGTATTAAAACGAAGCATCGTAGAGAAAAATATTATTAACAAAATATATTTGTTTTTATGCCCTCTATTTTCCCTCAAAGTTTGTCAGTCTAATTTTTTTAAACCCTGTGTGTATACAGGGTGTTTTTTTTAACTTGAGACTGCTAAATATCTCGAAAAATAAGCATTGTACGACAAAAATGTCCCAAATAAACCCTCAATAGTTTCGAGGGCGCAATTCAATCCCATAAAAATTATCCACCTCCCGCCCCTCCTAGGGATGGGATGGGGGGTAACTTTGAAATCTTAAGTGGGAACCCCTACTTTTTATTACAGATTCGGATTCTACATCCAAAAACACCTAACTTTTGTATGAACTTTTTTTTCTATTTCTGATAGATGGCGCTACATTCGGCGAAAATTGGGTAACCTTCGTTTTCTTCAAAGGGAATCCTCTATAATGACGCTACGTCGAAGAAAAGTAACTTTTGTCGATGTTCGAGAGCGAGAATTCTTTTCTAGAAATAAGCGAGCAAACATTCCAGAACGTTCGCTTGGTCGCCAGCATCGCGACAAGCTCGCCGCTAGCCGCAGCGCGAGTTCACATTTTTTCTGCGCTGATTTCGCTCGCTGGTCGCGGTTGCCATGCCTACCACGCAAACAAACAAACAAACATTCGAGCTCGTCAACGCGCATGTTAGATCGCCGCTGTTACCGCGCGATCTTTATTAGGCAATATTCTAGAAGATTCGGCAACCGCGACCAACCAGCGAGCGACCTGTCGCCAAGCGCGTTTTCGTTAAAAGCCGCCCTCGCCGACGACGAAGGCAGTCGGTTTAGCGCTTCTCGAGTTAACCGGAGCGCATCTCGGTTCGTTCAGAAAACCGCTGATCTCCTACATCGGCGATAGAATCAGCACGCTCGTCGCGCGTCCACTCGATAATTCGGATATCAAGGGATCGACCAGGCCGGCTATTCTTCGAGGGCCGCGTCCTCCGCTGTATTCGCGCCTTTGCGACAATTTAGAGCCGCAACCTCGCTGCGGCTCCGTTCGAGCGCCGAGAGCCAAATTCTCTCTCTGGCCAGCTCCTCAGCTCCGTTCGCAAGTCGGCGGGTCTCGCCCGCCGCTTGCCGCTCGCGCCGTGCGCGCGTTAACTGTCTTTGCCTCCGCGGCCTTAGCGATCTCCGTCCCCGGTCAACCGGACCGTGGATCCGTGAGACAGGTCGCGAGTCAGCCACTCGCCGAATTCGTCATTTTAATTTTGTGCTCCTTGTCATTCTGTGTACCGCTTGTGTCAGTACTTTGTCAAGTGCAAGCTCTCGAGAAGTCAGTCGTTCGACGGCCCGCGGACGCGTGCCAGGGTCGCGGAAGATCTCCGTCGCTCGCGAGCAAGATTTCCGTCCGCGGAGCGCAAGTGAAACGCTCGTCAAGATTTCCGTCGCGCTCGACTGACCCGGCCGTCGGCAACTGAAGATCTCCGCATCGCACGACTTGTCCGTCGAATCGCTCTCTCGAACAGTGTTGTGAAATAAAGAAAGTTAATCTTTACTCAAGTGTCAAGTTTCTCAACTCGCTCACCTTTCTTCACCGCGCCCTGCGCTGGGCGTTATCAGCGCGGTCGGTCGCTGCCCGACGGGAGCTCAGCTCCAGTCGCGACAGTCGGAAACATGTTTTTTCGAATTATCGTAAATATCTACGATAATTTTTTATCCGTTTTAACTAAAAAATGAAAATAAAAGTTACAATCTCCAATGGCCTTGACTTTTACAAATGTTATACAAATGATGATGTTAAAAATTCAAGAGGTTTTAGTCGTCATTTCAACGTGGTTATTTCCAAATGGTTCACTCACTATCTTTCAAAATTTAGTGTTAAATTTTTAACATATCCAAGTAATGTGATTATGTTATTTGAATATTTTGTGTTAAATAAATATTTAACATTTCGTAGTATTAAAATAACATAACTTATGAGTAACACAAAGTGGAACACAAACTTTTAAACTGTGTAGGACGAGTCTCGATAAATAGCATTATTGTAGTCGAGTTATTTCAATAAATTATTTTTTCATACTTTTGAAGCATTTTCCATTTCGTATTGCGACTAACTTTCGATTCGTGCTATTCTTACACTTCACAGGTATAGATTATTTATCTGTAGAAGAGAAAATCGAAATTATTTTGATTTATGGAGAATATCGTAGGAATGTTAATTATGCTGTCAGCCTTTATGCTGAGCGTTTTCCACATAAAGTGAGGTCGCGCGCTTCTTTTTTCCGTGTTATCAAACAGTTTACTACCAAAGGAAGTGTGCAACCCAAAAAAAGGACGCGTAAAGCAACTGTGACCGGAGAAAATAATGAAATTGCAGTATTAGCTGCGGTGGCTAATAATCTCAATGTGAGCACTCGAGAAATAGCTCGCAATTGCGCATTGTCTCATGTGAGTGCTTGGAAAATATTAAAGCGTCATAAATATCATCCCTACTATGTGTCTATGCATCAGGAACTTAATGGCGATGATTTTCATAATCGAGTGACATTTTGTCAGTGGGCACTTGAACGAATACGAAGAAACCCGGATTTCTTTCGTCGGGTACTGTTCTCTGACGAGTCGACTTTCATGAACCACGGTGCGGTTAATCGACACAACATGCATTATTGGAATATGGAAAACCCACAATGGTTGCGCCAAGTTGAACATCAGCGTCGTTGGTCTGTTAACGTTTGGGGTGGAATAATTGGCGACAAACTCATCGGCCTCTATTTCATTGAAGACACTTTGAATGGTGAAAAGTACCGAAACATTCTGCAAAACGAACTGCCGACATTTCTTGAAGACTTAAGCCTTGAAGAGCGACGGAACATGTGGTTTCAACATGACGGTTGTCCAGCACATAATTCGGCAGTAGCAAGGGAGGTATTAAATCGCGACTACAATGGTCGCTGGATCGGTAGAGGCGGTCCGGTACATTGGCCTGCCAGATCGCCGGATTTTACGTCGCCAGGTTTCTTTTTGTGGGATCTCTTAAAAACTAAAGTTTATCAACAAGTGCCAACAACTCTTGAAAACATGATTGGACAAATCAGGAATGCTTGCGCACAAATTGAAGCGGACACACTTTTGAGCTGTGTCCAGTCATTCGAAGTGCGGATCAATAAATGCATCGAAGTTGAAAAGCATCAATTTGAACACTTATTGAATTGAATGGTGAGTGGCAAGGGGACTCACGATAATCAAGCACCCCGAATGTGAGAGGCAAGGGGACTCACTGTAATCAAGCACCCCAAAGGGATTAAATTTCCGTCATATCCATGTCGTTAATCCTGGGTAAAGCTAAGAACGCATAAAAAGGGGGAAGTCCTTAAGATGGGGAAAGTCTTTAAGACTTTACGGGTGACAGATGTATCTGTGAGTGCTCCGCCTTCTGTTGCATTTTTGGACGGTTGTTTGCACCTGTGGGTGTTTTATTTGTGACTGGCAGTTGCGGTTTTTGACAAGGAATCCGCCGATATATTGGTTGTCATATTTTTGTGTGTTTTTCTGCCTTAAACTTACACTTACTTTTGTTAATCTGAGTCTCATGAGTGCACCATATGTTAGGCTTTTGTGGGCTCCTTTGTGCATTTTGGACTGTAATTATATGGAAGTTTGATGCAAGGCAGTGAATAGTTGCTGCACTTGTACGCGCGGACACGATACTGTGCTAATTGCGCTGATAATTAATGTTCTATGTGATATACGGGCGATGACAAGGACAGTTGGGGTCCGTTTCAGTTGTTCCGGTGGTGCGTTTCGGTCGTCGTTGGATGGAAGGATTGAGAATCTTCAAACGAGAAGACCTTTGATTGATTCCTGTAATCGGATTGGCTGGTGAACATTGATATTATGGCGTCATGCCATGGTGGCGCCCGCTACTATCACGGTGATGTACTTCACATGGTGCGTACATCGTTTTGATTTTTGTTAATCTTGGTCACTGTACAGTAGAAACATAGACGGTACTCCGCTTTCTAACTATGGTCAGTAACATTAACTTTGCTATATACATAGACGATAACCCGCATTTACTCTCGCGTAATGAACGCTGATTGGTGGTCAATGTCGGACTTATTAATTTTATTACTAAGTGCATCTTCGCATTACTTTGGGATTTATAAGTGTAAGACAGTTTATGCGCTCTATATTTTAAGTGTTATTCGCATGTGCATATATATCCTTAAGTGCGCTTTATGCACTCTATGCATTTTCTGCATCTCTGAAGGGCCGTTGAGGCTAAACGGATCGTCATAGGGCTGCCGGACCTTGACCTATCGTCTCCGGGGGTCTTAGGGTCTTGATGCTCAATAGTGAAGGGATAACTTTGCCGCTTAATTGCGGCTAAACGGCTGGCTGTAGAGAGCTGGGACCTTTTGTGTTGGACTCGGGTAGGTTTTCCCTTAATTTTGGCGACCAATAAGGACGGGGCCCTTCGTGCCCTTTTCGAGTTTTTTCTGCGGAATCGGTTCTGGAGGGTTCCCCGAGTGTAATAGACGTTTTGTGGCGAGTTAGAGCCCTTCGTTTGGCTGTTGTAGAGCCACAGAAGGAACGCCTTAGGCTAAGACAGTCCTAATGCGGTTTTTGTGTTGTGTCCGTTGTTGCTTACGGTCTTGCGAGTTATTAAGTGACACTGACATTGCGAGGAGCCCGAAGGGCTAGCTTACCTGTAGATGCCAAACTATTGGGCGCATGGAGTCCGGACTGTTTGTGGTGTGTTCAGAAGGTCCGATTGTATTGATTTGTGGTGGTAAAGGGCTCTTTACCTTTAGCCCTTTTGACGCCCTTTTTCCGAAAATTCGGATTTTCGGTTGTGAGAGCTACGTGACTTTTCTTTGACACTGTTACTTGCGTGCTTCTGCCCTCTGCGTCTGCGGCTTGCACTTGTTTTTTGTCCGCTGGATTATTTAGCCGTACATCTGACTCTTAGTGACATTGTAGGTCGCGTTTTTTGTACGCCAGCCGCTCTTGAGACACATGTTGGACCTTTTGGCCATGTGGGCTCTGTGATAGGGCTATTTGTTACTCGATACTCCTGCGGCTTGTGGCGGGCGTTATCTGTGGATCTTGGGGCATCTGGGCCTTATGTTTTGTGCGAAGTGTCTCCTTGTGAGTGTCGACCCTTGCGACCTAAGGTTGGGTCTTATGCGGTAGCGGTCCGCCTTACCGCTCGAGGTGAAGTCTTCGTATTAACCTCTATATTACTATGAACATGGAGGATAAAAATCAGAAGTCAGCGGCGGACTCGGATATGTCGCAACGGCATGTTCGCGGAATTATAGCCCCAGGTCCCGCCTTGTCGTCAACTAGTTATGGGCCTTGCGTGGTGTTGCCGGCGGGCACATCGCAAGAAGTGGTTACCGCCGACGTTGTTATGGAGGAGATTGACACGGATGATGGCGTCACCGATGCGCCCTTCCTGGAGGACCCACTCAGCTTGGGGGATGCGTTCGATGATTCGATCATACGTCAGGTTGGCAGCATCTGCGATGAGGTGACCGATGTCCTTTCATCTTTGGCGGATGATCTGCCGGTTGTGGGGCCTTGCTTCGGAGGATGGTGCACCCTCAATCTTGGTCAGGGGTGGCTCAGGACGTCTCGGCGTCTAGGACGGCGGCTGCTGGGGGCCGGATGGAGTGAACGAGGAGGATGTTCCCCTTTGTGCGAGGAAGTCGAAGCGTCAGGCCTCGACCTCGCCCTTGGCAATGACATCCGAGAGGCCTACTGATGAAGAAAGTATGGCTCTGCCCCTTCGTCGTTCTCGTAGGTGTGCGGCGCCTTCTGGTTCTGTGATGGGTGGACCTTCTGCTGCCGCTGGTCCTTTTGGGGGTACTACCTCCTCTGGGGCGTCCACTCGGAGGACTAGGGGCATCCCTGTCCGTCGTGCGTCGTCCTTGAGTGATGTGGACTGGAATGGAGGGGGCAGGAAGGCTAGGGTCAAGAGGAGAGCTGCTGCTCCCAAGCTCAAGAGGAAGAAGGTGGAGACCAGGGCGGAGATAGGAGCGGACGCTGGAGACATGAAGGCCGTCGTGGCCATGGTAGCTGGTTCGCTAGACATAGCATCCACGCCTGCGGCGTCGCTGGCCGTGCTGAGCCTTGACTGGATCGAGGAGATAGATGTGCTCCGTGGTAGATCCGGCAACATAAGCGGCAAAGTTAGCGGCCGAATGAAGGAGCGGAGTGCAAGGTTGCGGGACTTGGTCCAGGCTCTTGCCACCAAGGCGGAGGCTTCCGGGGATCCGGCTTACCTCCGGATGAGGGTGTCGGAGCTGACCTGTCAGTTATCCGGCCTGCGCAAAGACAATGTCAAAATGAAGACTGACTTGGAGGAGTCCTTGAGGAGAATACGTGAACTTGAGGGCCGCATGAATGCCGGGAGTCTGCGAAGGGAGAGGCGATCATCGCCGGCTGTTGCGACACCCGCCCCGGTGTTGATGGGGACAGTCGACATGGCGGATGAGGCGGTGCCTCTAGCCTGTGCTCGGCCAACGAAGGCGAGTGGCTCTGCACGGCGGTCTCGCCGTGGGAGTGGCCGGGAGGTCCTGCCTGTAGCTGAGGAATCTGTGGCGGTGAGGAGGCCTCCTTTGGGTGGAATCTCTGCTGTTATCCCCGAGCCTTCGGCGGGGACTGATGCTATGTTGAAGAGATCGAAGCGGGATGTGGAGTTGTCCCGTCAGATTGACGATCTCATCAAGGCCCGTAAGGAGTTGCGACGCGCGGCTAAGACGGGGGGTACCTCGCTCGGTTCGCTGGTTGGCGGTTTGCCTCCTCCTCCTTCTGGGGGCCCTAAGAAGAAGACTAAAGTTATTAAGGATGTCCAGCTTGTTCCTCATGATGGACCGGAATTGAGCGGTGTTACTCTTGGTCGTGTGGAGGCTACTCCGCCTGGTGGTCTGGCGGGTGGTGTCCCATCGGAGGCTGACGTGTTGTGGGTGGCGCCGTCTGATGGTGGCGAGGGGTGGTTGGCAGAGGTCGTGTGGTCTAGTAGGGCTTCGAGAGGAGGGATGTTGCGTCGTGACGAAGAAGCGACCAACCGGCAGCTTTTAGTTGCTACCCAGGGGACGACACCGGCTGGGAAGTCCCCTGTGCGATCAAGGACACGGTTGCCCAGTAAGAGGGGTGTTTCTTCTGCTGGGAAGTTATCGGGCCGCCCGACTAGGACTGCTGATCCGTCAAAACTTGCCCGGATGCCGCAGGCTCGTGACAACAAAAGGGCATCTAGAACTTCGGCGGTTAATATCAGGTGTGTCGGACATTTATACTCGGATCTCCTGAAGAAGGCCCGTCAGCATGTCCAGTTGGATGGACTGGGTATCGAGAGTACTCGCATAAGACGTGCAGCTAACGGCTCGATACTTATCGAGATTTCGGGCTCTGGTAGCTTTGAGAAGACCGACTTGTTCGCCGCCAAATTGGTGGATGTTCTCGAGGGAAACGCTGTGATTTTCCGACCAATTGTTAAAGGGGAAATTCGTCTTTGGGAACTTGACGACTCGGTCTGTGCGGGCGAGGTTGCGTGCATTGTGTCGGAAATCGGAGGCTGTAGGCTGTCCGAAGTCCGAACTGGAGCCATCAGAAAAATGACTAATGGTCTTGGGTCTATTTGGGTTCAGTGCCCACTTGCGGCGGCGATCAAAGTAGCTGCACCTGGAAAATTGCGCATCGGCTGGTCGATTGCGAGGGTGGAACTCCTGCGGGCACGCCCCCGTCAATCCTTCAAGTGCTGGCAATTTGGGCACATGCGACACGCCTGTAAGTCGGAGGTAGACAGGACTGGAGCCTGCTTCCGTTATGGTGGTGCTGGACACGCGGCATGTGACTGTTTGGTGAGCCCCCATTGTGTGGTGTATGCCGCAGAGGGTAGACATGCCGGCCATCTCATGGGCTCCACTGGGTGTGAAGCAGTGAATAGCTACAAGAATGTAACGGTTGTGCCAGTGCGGGGGTATCAGTTCTGACCTGAATCATGGCGCTTAGGGTCATTCAGATCAATGTAAATCAGAGTTGGCCCTCGTTCGACCTTATGATCCAGCATATGAGCGAGGAGGCCTTTTCGATTGGTATCATGTCTGAATCTCCCAAACGACGACTGGATTTAGCCGACTGGTTTACTAGCGGTAGTGGGCTGGCGGCAATTATTCTTTGGCATTTGGCGATACCTCTGGGCTGCGCCTTGGTTAGGCGGGGGCGTGATATCGTGGCCGTCAGGATTGGCGATTTGGTGGTCGTCTCCTGTTACATCTCCCCCAACGCCACGAGAAGTCGTTACCTTGAGTTCTTGGATGAACTCGGGGATATTGTTGGTAAGGCTGGCGGTAGAAGTATTTTGATCGGTGGTGACTTCAACGCGAGCTCGGTATCTTGAGACCCTGTGGCGGCCAACTGGAGGAGGACCTTTGTTGAGGAGTGGGCTGCGGAAAGAGACCTCCGTTTTACTAATGTTGTGGTGGTTCCTACCTGTGTCAACCCTCGTGGTTCTTCCATCGTGGACCTTACTTGGACTACAGCCGATCTTTTGGGCCGTGTGGCGGATTGGTCGGTCAGTGAGGACGCGGAGTCATTGTCTGACCACCACATCATCACTTATGTCGTGGCGGATGTGAGGTCTGGATCCCCCAATGGAGAGGTGCGCGTTGCTGGTCCACATCCACGTTGAAACTACGCAAAAATGGATATGAGGGCGTTAATCATGGCTCTCAAATGGGATGGCGCTGTTGGTCCTGCTCCTGGCGTGGATACGTCGGCTGAGACCTCTGCTGACTGGATTGGAAGGGTCCTGAAGAGGGCATGCGACTTCGCGGCCCCTCGAGCTGGGAGATCTATGCGACGGAGGAATAGCGCATACTGGTGGTCGCCCGATATTGCGGAACTTCGCGAGAGATGCGTGCGGGCTAAAAGAATGCTTACGCGCTTTAACAGCAGGCAACGCTTGCGTCGGTTCGGTGCTGCAGCGGACTATTTGGAGGTCACGCGTTTGGAACTGCGCGGCGAGTACCGTGTCGCCCGTGACAATCTCCGTGGCGCGATATCTAAGGCCAAGGCGGCAGCATGGACGGAGCTGCTTAGGACTGTCGAGGCGGACCCCTGGGGAAGATAGTATCGGTTGGTCTTGAACCGTTTGAGGCGCTCGCATCCTAGAGTCTCGGAGAGCTTACTTGCTGACTTGCTGCAAGTCCTTATGGATTCTCTCTTTCCTGCTGGTGACGGGAGAGCGATCGGTCTTGGCACGAGGGTCATATGAATGGAGAAGGACGCTGTGCGGATTGCGGAGACTTACGCTGCCATCAGTCACAGGAGAAGCCAGTCGAGCAAGGCGCCGGGCTTGGATAGTATCCGCTCGGTGGTGTGGAGGAATGCTCCGAGGAAAATGGTGGAAAGGTTGACCTCGTGCTATACCGCATGCTTGCGGGAGGGAGTTTTCCCGAACACTTGGAAGTGTGCCGATCTGGTTCTGATCCCAAAGCCTGGGATCTCTGATGGGCCGCTCCCGAAGGTCAGACCCATCTGTCTCCTGGGCGAAACCGGAAAGATATTAGAGCGCATCATTGTCGCCAGGATGCGCGTGTGGATGACTGAGTATCCGAGAGCAGAGCTATCGGATAGGCAGTTTGGATTCCGGAAGGGCCGACCTGCGATGCTCTTTTGCGTGTGCGGCGTATCATCGGTGATGCTGTTGCAGAAGGTGGCGTCGCTATTGCAGTGAGCTTGGATGTGGCGAATGCTTTCAACTTGCTTCCCTTTGCTTGTATCAGGGACTCTGTGCGGGCTAGAGGTTTCCCCGGTTATATATGCAGGATAATCGAAGCATATTTGACCAACCGTTATGTGGAGTACCCTGTGGCTGGGGGTGGAATTAAACGCCGTGCTGTCTGCAGGGGTCTCGCAGGGCTCGGTTTTGGGCCCCTTGCTTTGGAATTTGGCGTATGACGCGGTCCTCGGGGTAAGAACCTTTGATGGATGCCACATAGTTGGGTATGCTGATGATACCCTGGTTGTCGCTACGGCCGATACCGTCGAGGATGCCGTGGTTAGGGCGAACCTACAAACAGCTGTGGTGGTCCGTAGGATTGAGCATCTGGGCCTCACGGTTACTGCGGACAAGACGGAGGCGGTATTGTTCTATGGTCGCAGGAGGCAAGAACATCTGCCCGAAATCAGGGTTGGGCACACATACATCCGTGTCCGTAGATCGATGAGGTATCTTGGGATTATCCTTGACAGCAGATGGAGGTTCCATGTTCACTTCAGTTATGCGGCAGACGAAGGTGGCTAAGACGTTGGGACGACTTATACCCAATCTCCGGGGGCCTAGCGAGGGGAGGAGGAGGCTGTACGCGACAGTGGTCATGCTCTATGGTGCGCCGGTATGGTGCGATGCCATGAGACCGACTACCTCTTTGGCTCGTAGGGGACAGGCGCCCATTTTCAGGGTGCAGCGGTTTGTGGCTATAAGAGTCATAGCTGCGTACAGATCTGTGTCTCTTGAGGCCGCAAGCTTGTTGGCACGAATACCTCCTATTTACCTGCTTGCGGCCTATTGCAGCAGGACGTACGTGAGGGTCAGGGAACTCAAGGCGTCCGGCACGTAAACACCCGAGGAGGAGGAGGAGGTCAAGAAAGGAGAGAGACTTCTACTTTTTCGGCAGTGGGAGATTCATCTCCAAAAGAGAGGTCTATCCGGTGCGCGTGCTAGAGATGCTATCATCCCTAACTTTTGGTCGTGGACTGATCGGCAGGGAGGGAGGGGTGTGAACTTCCACATGACCCAGCTCCTAACCGGGCACGGTTGCTTTCGCGAGTATTTGTGTCGTATTGGGAAAGACGTGACGAGTGTGTGTGCGCACTGTAACGCCGGATCAGACAGTGCTCAACATACACTGGAAGTATGTAGTGCGTGGTGTCGAGAGAGACTAGACCTTCGGTCGGTTGTAGGGCAAGACTTATCTCTCCCTGCCCTGGTGCACGCTATGTTATCATCAGAGGATGGATGGACTGCTGCCTTGAGGTTCACAGGTGCAGTCATGAGGAGGAAAGAGTCTGCAGAGAGGGAGAGACAGAGCAACCCTCGGGTTAGTGCGTTACCTCCTGCATCTCCGCGTAGGGATGACTCTTCTCCCTATTGAGTTGGTCTAGGAGAGAGTTACCCAAGTCTTGGGTCTTGGAGCAGCATTGGGTGCGACACATGTGCGATGCTTGTGTCGTCGTCCCCCTTTGCGGCATATGCGGTACACTACTCGTTGGCATTGTACCTCTTGCTGGTGGGAGTGCCTCGCCTTGCACCTCTGATTTGTCGGTCGTCGTGGAGGAGTGGTATTTATGGGCTGGGAGTCCCAACTCTGAAGCGACACTCGATATTGGGGATAAGGCAGCAAGGAGATGTAGTGTGGCCCCTTGCTGCTGATTTAGGGTTTGCGCTTAATTTGCGTGTGCTGGGGGGCATCCTGAATGGCATGCGTTAGCGGTTTTCGGGATGTCCCTGGGTTACAGCAAAGGTAAGACACTCGAGGAGGTTTTAGTCGGTGTGAGTCCGACATAACCCCGGCCTTATCCCAGTAAGGTCGGGGTATGCATAATGCATTTCCCCCCCGTCAAAAAAAAAAAAAAAAGAACGCATAAAAAATTATTGTAGATATTTACAATAATTCGAAAAAACATGTTTCCGACAAAAGTTACTTTTCTTCGACGTAGCGTCATTATAGGGGATTCCCTTTGAAGAAAACGAAGGTTACCCAATTTTCGCCCAATGCAGCGCCATCTATCAGAAATAGAAAAAAAAGTTCAGACAAAAGTTACTTGTTTTTGGATGTAAAATCCGAATCTGTAATAAAAAGTAGGGATTCCCATTTAAGATTTCAAAGTTACCCCCCGCCCCATCCCCAGGGGGGGCGGAAGATGGATAATTTTTGTGGAATTGAATTGCGCCCTCGAAACTATTGAAAGTTTATTTGGGACATTTTTGTCGTACAATGCTTATTTTTCGAGATATTTAGCAGTTTCAAGTTAAAAGAACACCCTGTATATATAT
>NW_022639710.1:209765-210279 GCF_010583005.1 Odontomachus brunneus
CGGCGTTGCAATATCCAAATCAGTACATGTTTATGCCAGCCAATCGCAGAGTAGCTGAGTAACTGGTCACATGACCAAGTTGGCGATTCTCTGTACTAGAGGTTCTCTAGACACAAGAAAAATAGCGGGTGTTTTTACGCCAATGACCTGATTTACATCGTGCACTTGATACGCGTACTAAATAGTAACTTTCTATTAGATAATCTTAATATCGACAATGCATATCAATAGCGACGCATTCTATCAATACAATACGTTTTGTTGATGAGTATTATATTAGCATAATATCCATTGTTTATATATACAGGGTGTTCGGAAAGTACCGGGACGCCCGAATATCAGAAAAAATATAAGTTTTACAAAAAAATGTTTCAGACAAAAGTTGTGGCGTTTAAAAAGATGTATTTACTGATCACATCAGTTTGACCTTGGGTTGCGTAGCGAAGGTCAGGTCAAGGTCACATTAATTTTTTTAAATGGAACACCCCATTTTTCATTGCATATTCTTATAGCA
>NW_022639710.1:211526-215774 GCF_010583005.1 Odontomachus brunneus
TTCCATTTAAAAAAATTAATGTGACCTTGACCTGACCTTCGCTACGCAACCCAAGGTCAAACTGATGTGATCAGTAAATACATCTTTTTAAACGCCACAACTTTTGTCTGAAACATTTTTTTGTAAAACTTATATTTTTCCTGATATTCGGGCATCCCGGTACTTTCCGAACACCCTGTATATATCGTCGATATTAAGATTATCTAATAGAAAGTTACTATTTATTACGCGTATCAAGTACACGATGTAAACTAATGACTCTTGCACACAGGACGCGGTAATGCTTGCCGCGCGGCGGAAGTTTGCGCGACAGCCAATCAATATGCTGCTTTCCGTAATACTTTCTAGCTCTTACGGAAAAACAACATATTGATTAGCTGTCGCATGGACTTCTGCCGCGCGACAAGCATTACCGCGTCCTGTGTGCAGGAGTCATAAGCCAATTAGGGTTAGAGTTAGATTCACTAGGGCCATCTAGTACTTTTGTAGTTTATGACAACTTCTAACTCAATGCCTTACCATAGGAACAAGCTGGAATAAGAAGTAAAGAACGCGCATTCGATATCAAGTAATAATTTCGTAAAATCTCACGATATCCATATTTTTTTTAACGTGTGATAAGATTATTTGTATTTTATTAAAATCATACTTATTATAAATTATTATGTGAGAAATCTGAGGTGTAAAATAGAATCTTAATTTAAAATAATAGTATCTTAATTTATTTACAAGAATTTTGTTTATACTATTCATATATGTGACGGAAATTACAATTAAATTACAAGTTTTGAATTACGGTTTAAAAATTACTTATTAATTAATAAATAATTTTATTTATTAATTAATAAATAATTATTATATATAAATAATTATATAATTACAGTTTAAAAATTATTAATTAATTAATAAATAATTTTATTTATTAATTAATAAATAATTATTATATATAAATAATTATATAATTACAGTTTAAAAATTATTAATTAATTAATAAATAATTTTATTAATTAATAAATAATTTTCAAACCGTAATTTTATACTTGTAAGTTTAATTGTAACTTCACATATATGAATAGTATAAACAGAATTCTTGTAAATAAATTAGGATACATATTATTTTAAATTAGTACTATATTTTACATTTCAGATTTCTCACATAATAGTTTATAATAAGTATGATTTTAATAAAATACAAATAATCTTACACACGTTAAAAAAGTTTTCCAGCTTGTTCCTATGGTAAGGCATTGGCTACATTCAGCAGACTCAACAGTTGCACAACAGTTGAGTAATTTGTCAATGTAATTGGTCTAGATTTAGGGATCTAATAGCAAGAACCAATAATCGTTGATTGCTCACTGAGCGCTTTTTCTACTGAATGCGCCCAATGAGTTAGGGCCAGCGTACGAACATTGCCGTAGCTCCTTATGCCACCAAAAGGTGCTATTTCACGTGTCGTACGACAAGCTTTTCGGATACGTTTATTGGTTGGCGAATAAAGTATTTATAGGTTCTCTGTTCGTCAACCAATGAACGTATCCAAAAAGCTTGCCGTACGACACGTGAAATATCAGCCTTACGTGACAACCTTATTCCTCTCTCTGTTTATGTATATATAAAAAATATTTATAAAATATTTACCAGGTGTAGAAGTATGAAACCGGAATTCCCCTATAAATGGTGCCAGCGTTCAGTTTAGTGACCGTAAGACCGCTACTGCCGCGCTATTATATTCTCCTAACAGCTGACGAATATTGTCAACAAACATAACCCCAACTTTCATTCTCTAGTATATTTTTGTATAACCTTAAACATGTCACGTTTCGAGCCTACTAACTATGATTTGCGGACAGCATTGATTTTCTGTTATCATTTAAAGAAAACTGCTGCAGAATCACATCGAATGCTTGTCGAAGCTTACGGTGAATATGCTCTTGGTAAATCTCAGTGTTTCGAGTGGTTTAAAAAATTCAAAAGTGGTGATTTTGACGTGAGGAACGAAGAACTATGAACTATGAACTATGAACTATGAACTGCTGAAACCTGGTCAAACCGTCAATACTAATCGCTACCAACAACAAATGATCGATTTAAATCGAACATTGACTAAAAAACGACCAGAATATGCAAAAAGGCAACACAATGTCATTTTGCTCCATGATAATGCCCCATCACATACAGCAAAACGGGTCAAGGAAACGATCGAGTCGTTCAGTTGGGAATTACTACCGCATGCGGCTTATTCTCCAGACTTGGCTCCGTCCGATTATCACCTGTTCGCATCGCTAGGACACGCTCTCGCTAACCAACGCTTCGATTCGTATGAAAATGTGGAAAAATGGCTAGATAACTGGTTCGCTTCAAAAGATGAAAAGTTTTTTTGGCACGGCATTCATAAACTGCCAGAGAGGTGGGAAAAATGTGTTCAAAACAGTGGAAATTATTTTGAATAAAGTATTATTTATCACTTTCGAACAACAGACGTCTTATTTGTATAAAAAAATTCCGGTTTCATACTTCTACACCTGGTATATAATATTAAAAAAAAATAATTCGAAATAAATATTTATAAATATTTATCATTAATGTTTTGTACTGTCTGGATTAATACTTTAAATTTTGGCAGTACTTTGCGTAAGTATTTCATCATTTAGCAAAGTATTACATATTAGTATTTAAATATTAATAATGGTCTGCGTAAGTATTTTATCATTGAACGAATTATTGTATATCAATATTTAAGTATTGAAATCACTCATAAGGTAGTATTTGTAATACTAAACACTGAAATATTTAAGCACTAATGGCTTCTGCACACAGGACGCGGTAATGCTTGCCGCGTGGCGGAAGTTTGCACGAAAGCCAATCAATATGCTGCTTTCCGTAATAATCTTCTAGCTCCTACGGAAAAACAACATTGATTGGGTATCGCGCGGACTTCCGCCGCGCGGTAAGCATTACCGCGTCCTGTGTACAGGAGCCATTAGGCTGATATTTCACGTGTCGTACGACAAGCTTTTTGGATACGTTCATTGGTTGACGAACAGAGAACCTAAAAATACTCTATTTGCCAACCAATAAACGTATCCGTAAAGCTTCTCGTACGACACGTGAAATAGTACCCTTACGTTACGTGAGACGTAAGCTGAACATACGGCAACGTACGAAAATTTTACGTTACGTTACGTTACAAAGGAACATAGAGGTTCTATGACAAAGGTAATTAAATCAGATTATTGAACAACAAGTAAAGAAACAATAATAATTTATCTTTACAGTCATAATTAGAAATATCTATATTAAGCACATATTAATTTTATTAAACTGTTAAATGTATATGTACAAAATTATAAACATTGCGTTATAACCTCTTCCCAACGGGAGCGTTCCGATTGACCACGGTACGATTGGACATAACCAATCGATAAAAAGAATTATCTAGTTACTATATCGATATAGTATAGTATCGATACTATAGTTACTAATTATCTAGTTACTATATCGAACCAATTATCACAATCTATATCCAATCGTACCGTGGTCAATCGAAACCCACTCCTTCCCAACAC
The DNA here is from genome assembly GCF_010583005.1 of Odontomachus brunneus. Classification (NCBI taxonomy): domain Eukaryota; kingdom Metazoa; phylum Arthropoda; class Insecta; order Hymenoptera; family Formicidae; genus Odontomachus; species Odontomachus brunneus. The sequence goes on from NW_022639710.1 coordinate 215,096, forward strand.
TATGTTTAAAATATGTTTGACATATAAATATTGAAATATAATTTTAGGTTTTCAAATCAACAAATATGAAAACATCAAAGTCTTTAAAGTTAAAATGTTTATTGTTGTCATTACTCTTAATTTATTATATGAGACTAAAACGAAGGAAAACACACAAAAGATGGCAAAATAGAAAATGGCTCGTGAGATCAATTAATCAACAGAGAAAACAGCAAGGAGAATGAAAATCTGTTTCAAGAATTAAAAACTGATGAAGACATGTTTGTCAAATATGTCAGGATGAATGTTCAATATTTTAACAAGTTATCAACCATGCTAAGACCTTATTTGGTAAAAAAACTAAGAAAGCTCTGTCTCCGGAACACAGGTTAATAATAACATTAAGGTAAATATAGTTTATTAGTAAGAAATTGTTTGATATTATTACTTTTTAAATTTTTAGTTATGTTTAGAAATCATTGTTAGAAAAAATTTTTCACGAAATTATAAACTATACAGCAAAAATTGTGATACATTTTTCAGATATCTTGCAACAGGGAATTCAGTAGCAAGTATTACATTTTCTTTCCGAGTTGGACAATCAACTGTTAGACAGTTAATGAAAGAAGTATATCTTGTTATTGTTAATACATTACAGCCTTTATATTTAGCATGTCCAACTGAAGAACAGTGGAAGAAT
>NW_022639710.1:215784-215852 GCF_010583005.1 Odontomachus brunneus
TGCACGAAAGCCAATCAATATGCTGCTTTCCGTAATAATCTTCTAGCTCCTACGGAAAAACAACATTG
>NW_022639710.1:215862-217713 GCF_010583005.1 Odontomachus brunneus
TTTCCGAGTTGGACAATCAACTGTTAGACAGTTAATGAAAGAAGTATATCTTGTTATTGTTAATACATTACAGCCTTTATATTTAGCATGTCCAACTGAAGAACAGTGGAAGAATATTGCTAATGGATACTAGAACCAATGGAATATGCCTAACTGCTTTGGAGCTATTGACGGGAAACACATAGTTTTGCGATGTCTTCCTAATTCTGGAAGCTTGTATTTTAATTATAAGAAACAACGAAACTAATAACTAAATGAGATCCGTGTGGTTTCGTTCTGCTTTTCTGCTTTATGCGGAAATACGGAACAAGCAAAAAACATAAGATAGTAATACCATACTGTCACCCGAAGCCAACCATCGTAAAGTCACCTTATAAAGCAATCTTATTCGAGGACTTATTGGATTACGAACTACTCTGTTTTTCGATGTGAGATCCAACAATTGTCAGTAATTCATCGAACATTGTTGGTGACATCCGCAGATAGTTAAAATATTTTTCGTTGTCAGACAATAGCATTTCAACGATTAAATTATCATTGGCTATTTAAATTTTTCAATTATCACGGAAATTTGGAAATACGGAAGACAAAATTACTAGGACTTAACTAGATTTACGCATTCCCGCGCTTTTGTTCCGTAGCTTTATTTCTCCTCAATATTACATGGAGCATATTTTATACGGAAAAGCAGAACGAGGAATTATAAAACATTAATTGTAAACGATATTTATTGATTAAAATATTCTTATTAAACGGATAAGTTGAAAAAAGAAGCGTATTAATAAAAATTGCGATGAATGAAGTAAATATAATTTTTTAAAATGTATATAAATATTTATTTATCGCTATACCGTTCCGCATTTCCACACAAATATATGTAATAATATTTAGGACAACCAAATCAACGGAATACGTTTACTCCGTTATCTATACTCCTTGTGTGAGCGCATACACAAATCTGTGAAAGAAGATTTAAAAGCTGTAAAGTTTGGCTTATTACGTTTGATTGCCATGTTTTTGCTTGCTGCAAATATAATTTTAAATTATATGTTAATGGCTATGATCACACTGGTAATATGAGCACGAAAGCAACCAAAGAGGTATACGGAAATAACGATGAAAAAAGTTACAAAATTATTTTATATCTACAATTGTTACAAAAAATTAGAAGACAGACGAAATTGCAGAATGTGAGTAAGATCCATATTTTCTGAACAACGAAGATTGTTACAAGCCAATCTTCGTTGTTCAGAAAATATGGGTCTTATAGCGAATTCGGTTGCTTGCACTAGTGTGCACTGAGTGCGCACTAAGGCTTGTTCATAGTATGTTATTATATTTAAAGATTGTCTTAAATAATTCTCAAATAAATTCTCAAATATTTTTAACCATAATATGATATGTATAACATCCGTACGAATTATTTTATTAGTTAAAATGTTTTTAAATATGTATTTAAGACACGATCTTAAATATAAGAATGTACTGTAAACAAGCCTTAATGCGCACTCAGTGCGCACTAGTGCAAGCTACCGAATTCGCTATTACTCACATTCTGCAATTTCGTCTGTCTTCTAATTTTTTGTAACAATTGTAGATATAAAATAATTTTGTAACTTTTTTCATCGTTATTTCCGTATACCTCTTTGGTTGCTTTCGTGCTCATATTACCAGTGTGATCATAGCCATTAACATATAATTTAAAATTATATTTGCAGCAAGCAAAAACATGGCAATCAAACGTAATAAGCCAAACTTTACAGCTTTTAAATCTTCTTTCACAGATTTGTGTATGCGCTCACACAAGGAGTATAGATAACGGAGTAAACGTGTTCCGTTGATTTGGTTGTC
>NW_022639710.1:217723-218756 GCF_010583005.1 Odontomachus brunneus
AAATTTCCGTATTTCCGTACGTTCATGTAATTGCACCCTAATGGCTCCTGCACACAGGGGTGCGTTCGAAAACACTGAAAGTCCACGACGGAAAGTGGCTGTGGTGGATGGGCTTGGTGGGGTTAGTGGAGTTGGTATCGAGAGGAATTTTCGAATAGCCATGGAAGAATGCTCAATGTGACATACTACATGTGTGTTTGCCTACATATGTGTTGTACAAAATGGCTGATCGAAAGCGTTTTTAAAATCATCTAACCTAGTCAAATACTAAGGTCTGGTATTCACAATGCTAGAAATAGATCCGAGTACTAGAACCGAGAAATGTGTAGCCAATAAAATTGTCGCTTTTCTATAAAAGTTTGTGCAAGCAAAATGTTATCTGGAAAGTTAATTGGCTATATATTCCTCGGTCCGAGAACTCGGATCGATTTCTAGCATCGTGGGCACCAGGCCTAAGGAAATTTATAAACTTATTTATTACTCCTTACCTTTAACATCGTATATATAGACATTTCCCTTGTCATCCTTTTGTATATTTTTTTAAATATCCATGCATAAAATATGACGACCCGGGATTAAATTTTCCATTTTTTTTCACAAATTGTTACTGATTCGTGACTTTTAACGTGCCTCGTATCTCGTAAGAAAATTTCAGAACCTATAAAATACAAAAAGCTTAATAAGCTTTATTTATATTTAAAGACAATATTCTGACAATATACATCACTATAGAAATAAACCTAAACCTGGCTAACCTACACTGCTGTATTTAAATTTTTTATTTTGATGGCTAATGAATGTTTCGAAGAACAAAAAACCATAAATAATTTTGTAATTTCATACTGTACTCTTTGCACACTCTCCACCATCTCCACCGATTTACACCGCGCAAAAGAGAGTGGAGAAAAGTCACACGAGTGGTCCACGGAGTACGGTTTTCGAACGGCCATGGTCGCATGGTCAGTGTGCCCACTAGGGGTTTTCGAACGATCTGAGTGTGACAAAATACACACGGGTGATGTTTTCGAACGCA
>NW_022639710.1:218766-228951 GCF_010583005.1 Odontomachus brunneus
CGGTTTTCGAACGGCCATGGTCGCATGGTCAGTGTGCCCACTAGGGGTTTTCGAACGATCTGAGTGTGACAAAATACACACGAGTGATGTTTTCGAACACACCCCAAGACGTGGTAATGCTTGCCGCGCGGCGGAAGTTCACGCGACAGCCAATCAATATTTTGCTTTCCATAATAACCTTCTAGTTCTTACGGAAAAGCAACATATTGATTGGCTGTCGCGCGAACTTCTGTTGCGCGGCAAGCATTACCGAGTCCTGTGTGCAGAAGCCATAAAGGCCCTTGCAGAATGCCAGGCAGCAGACAATAGGAAAAGGCAATAGGAATTCGGATTAGTCAATTATTTCTATTCCCTGTTCCTATTGGCTAATGCTTATTTCTATTGCCTATAGCTTAGCATTGTGCAAGGACCTTAACTGGAGTGACGTGAGAAAGATAACAACGGATCAGTGAACAGCAGATCGAGTGTTATATCAAATATACGTCAAAATGGCTGAACTTATAGCGATCCCGTTAAAGAAACCTTCCGATATTGACGTAATAAAACCTCTTACTAATATCATAAAATCAACATACAACAGCCCAGGTAATCAAAAAGATTATACGGACGCTATTGCAGAATTCAGCAAGTTGAGGAACAATGCTTTATGGCGAGCTTTTGAAAAATATGAAAGTTCTTTGGAGGTTATTTACAGGTATGTATGACTCATCTTTAATTAACAATTGTTTCAACTCTGTAGATCGATAATTAAATATCTAGATACTACGGACTTGCAAATTCCTTTAACGAAATATATATTGCATTTATTATGCATCCTATTCTAGGATCTTAGAATCCATGTGAATTATTCGATTAAATTCTCATCAATGAAAAATATTTAATCAATTTGCTCAATGATTACTTAATTCAAACATGGTAATTATTTAGAACAACTATCCTCACCTCCGATTTTTATGAAAATAGGCTTATTTGACACGTTTTTGCGTTAAATAAAAGAATCTAGCCGAGAAAATGTCGCTTTGCCTCACGAAGCGAGATATTTAGCATTAAAGTTAGTCACATCCGAGGTTGAGGAATATGTCATCTGAACATAATGCGAATTAGGCTTGTACTGAGATGACTATTTACCAATATTGAATTACATGTTTTACTTTACTCAAAAATAGTAATTATTTCCTACTATAATTTAGGTTTTATATAAATTTTTGTTTTTGATTAAAGCAGAAAATTTAGCAGTAAATATTTACAGACCCCATAGCGCAAGCAGATTCACACGAGTGCGTTGTTGAACGCGCTATAGGATATGTAAATATTTACTGCTACATTCTCTAACCTTAACACTAAATATTTCACTTTGCAAGGCAGAGCGACATTTTTTTCTTCCAGATTCTTTTATTTTATGCAAAAACGCGTCGAATGAGCTTATTTTCATCAAAATCGAAGGTGAGGATAGATGTTTTAAATACCTCAAACATTTTAAATTTCATAATCGAACTTCAGATTTAATTTTTACAAATATTATCAGATTTCAATAAAATAATACTGGATTAGTAAATTGAGACTAATGAAAGTATGTTAAACTTCTATTTAATTTCTCTATTTACAGAATTCTATGAAAAACACTCACTCTATTTCTCATTTTTAAGCTGTAAGAATTTCCAATTCAAATCTGAAATCAGTTTAAACTATATATATGTATATATATGTATATGTATATATATATATACACACTCACATGTACATATAGTGCAAATTGACTTTAGGTTCGAATTGGAATATATATGTATAAATATAAAAATATATGTATTATATATATATATACATATGTGTGTGTGTGTGTATTTTTTATACATCAAGTTTTTGTAATATTAGACTGTTATTTTTATATCTCAAAGTCAGTTATTATTATTGATAATGGTCAGTAAAGGATCAAAATCTAATGACAAATGATATTATTATATCTCTTTGAGTATAAATAATTCAAATATTTGAAGTCTCAATATAAAATTTTAAGGCCCAGTTCCATAACCTCCAGTTAACTAAACTGGCTGGTTATTCCATTGGCCTGACCAATTGCATTTGACATTAAGAAGAGTTAATCAGAATTAACCAATCACTATTGAGACTTAATCGAGTTAAAATTAAATGGATGTTGTGGAACTTGGTTTAAATCGTTCAGATCCTTTGAATCTAATTAAAAAAAAAATATATATATATATATTTTTTTTTTTATTATATATATATATATATATATTTAAATTGAAAGGATCTGAATAACTTAAAGTTTAATGTTGAGATTTCAAATGTTTGAATTATACCTATCCGGAGAGGTAGTAAGCACATGCCATTTTGTTATAAGATTTTGATCCTTCACTATCGATAATATTAACTGACTTTAAGATATAAAAATAATAGTCTAATGTTACAAAAAGTTAATATAACCAAAAGTATCATATTTTTATGGGTGTTTTTATGGGTTATACATAAAGGAGAATATCTTTTTTAGATTTAACAAACTTTATTGACTTTAAACGGATTTATTCATTGGAGTGATCTAAACAAATATTTTAAACAATAAATACTATTATTTGACAATCAATACTTTTGTTTTAAATAATTTTATTGCTTGTTAAAAAAAACAATTGTTTTAAATTTACTTATTTTATTTAAAAAATGTCAATATTGTTTAAATACTTCTAATGAAATCTTTCTTTTTTTACGTTGATGTCAGTCTTTTCCATTTCATCATGTGTCTATCTCCTCATGGTGACTATCCATCCATTGAATACAATTCCTATTTCTTGAATAAAAGTAATTAGAAAGGAACAGGTGATACTAATAAACTATGATGATATCTTTATAACTCATACTTATAATGTACTTTTACATCGTTCAAAAAATATTGCATTGTCATACTTACTAGCAAACATTACAAATAATGCAATAACAGCTGATACGTGGTAATCATCTACTATGCCAAATTAATTATAGTAAGATAAATCACAAAAACATTTAGCAAAATAACATATATGTTGAATAAAAAAATAACAATGTTTAAAGAGAAAAGTTATCTTCAGATTTTTATCTTGACATAAAATAAAGTATAGAACATAGGATAGAAATATTATATCATAAAAAAGCAGTAAAGCATCATTTAAAAGAGGAATTATCTGAGGAAAAATAATATATCTAACCATATTTAAGTATATCTAATAGATTAGATATAAGCAAATATGAATTTTATCTTTATCCAGTCATATCTACAGAGATACCCTTATGAAAATTTACTTACGTTTTTTGAAGTTCAAGTAATTTAAAATATTATGAAGTATATTAACAGTTATGCACATAAATTTAAAGTTTATTCAAACTTATTGAATTCACACACACACTTATTGAATTCACACCTAAGTAAATTTTTGGATTATTTACTTACTATGAGATTTAAGTGCCTTGTAAATATACTTTGAGTTTACTCTTAACAAGATAATACTTAAAACTCACTTCAATTACTTAATTACCTATTAAAAACTTTTTCATATATAATTATATCCGTACAAAATCTTTTTCGAGAAAAGATAAAAAGGTGCCAAAGTTCACATGCTTTCCTGCATGAGTAGAACTATCAAATTAAAATGAAATAAGTAGTTAGGCTAAAGTATAAATGCTGTTATCTTATTTAACAAATTTATGTTAACACGAACTATTATTATTTAAATTTCTATTTTCTACAAAAAGAGTAATATAGTTAGGTCAAATAAAAATAAAACATGAAATATAATCATTTAAACTTATTCCACTTTCTACAAAAGGAGTGATATCATGTAGTTAAGCCAAGTAAAAATAAATGTAAAAACATTAAAATAAAATATTTTCATTGAAACTTCTATTTTCTACTCTATAATTACATTTACCGTTACTCATTATAACAGTAACGCTGTTACAAGTAATGTGTTATTTTCGAACCTATATGTTCACACAAATGTACTAAAGTAAAATATTTAAAAATAAATAAAATTAAAACTCATACAAAAACGGCCCAAGGGCCCGCCAAGTGTTTTTTATATGAATCTTAATTTTATTTATTTTTAAACATTTTACTTTAGTACATTTGTGCGAACATATAGTTCCCTAGCGGAAAAATTCTACAAACAACTACGTGATTTTAGTATTAATTCACGCATTTCTACAGCGAAATAGGAAATATTACAAAATACTAGGAAATACTACGAAAACTGTAAATGTCGCAATAATATATAGAGTTCCTCGTAGTAAAGTTCCACAACTTTTGAGAATATACAATTAACTTCTGCCAATCATCTAAAATTACAACTTTAATGTTGATTTACAATACCAATATTATCTTAAAAATACTAAGTGTGAGCAACATAGTTAGTTGTTATTTCTTTTAAAAATATACAACTTATTATACATTATCAGAAATTTTTAAAATTTGTTTTGTTGGAATAGTTTGTTGTAATAATTAGTATTATCCAAAAATGGAATAACAAATTACAGCTTTCTGCAATGATTTTGTAATAGCCAAAATCTGTTAAAAGATTACAATTGTATTACAACGAACATTAAACGTAGAATTTAATACGTATAACATCAAGAGTGTTAGTAAAACGTGCAATAAAATTCTATATTTTAGAATTTTAAGTTTATGCTGTGATGTGTTTTATACCGTTTATATAAACTATAGTTTATACTTCTTGTATTAGATATGATGTTTATAAATCTTGCATAAGCAAATGATCTCAACGTGTATATGTGTATATTGAATAAACGGTTTATTAAAATTTTTGCATTGATTTATAGCTTTAAGCTGTAATTAGAAATGCTGGTAGAAATTATGCGTAACCATAACTTTCTTCGTGTAATAAAACATAATTTTTACGTCTTCATATGCTCATCTACAACAAATGAAAAAACCGCGTATTTTCTTATGAATAGTTAATCTTACGAATAGTAATCTTAACATGGTTTGGTATTAAAAGCTTTTTCTTTTCATGTAGTATATCTAATTTAGTTGTAGTTTTAGCATATTTTTTGTTGTAATTAGTTGTCGTTCGACGAAGTTGTTATATCAAAAGTTGTAGAATTTTTTCGCCAGGATTACAAAGTTCGAAAATGGCACATGTAACGGCGTTACTGTTACAAGGAGTAACGATAAATGTAATTATAAGTAGAAAATAGAAGTTTCAATAAAAATATTTTATTTTAATGTTTTTACATTTATTTTTACTTAACTTAATTACATGATATCATTCCTTTTGTAGAAAGTGGAATAAGTTTAAATGATTATATTTCGTGTTTTATTTTTACTTGGCCTAATTACATAATATCATTCCTTTTGTAGAAAATAAATTAATATAATTTATGTAATAATAGTTCATGCTAACATTTTTAGTTTATATAATAATAACATTTTTAGTTTATATAATAATAGTTCGTGTTAACATTTTTAAATTTGTTAAATAAGATATTGTATTTTTAACATAAAACATTTTTATTTTATTTTTACTTAGCCTAAGTACTTTTATTTCAATTTGATAGTTCTATTCATACAGGAAAGTGTGTGAACTTGGCGCTCTTTTTACTTTTTTTATTGAAAAAGATGTTTTGTACGGATATTACATCTTTTTCACAAAACTTATGTATTAAATACTTATTATACATATATAAATTTGACGCAATTCATAAATCTTCTATGGAAAATACGTCATGTAAATGTGTGTATACAGGCTGTGTTCCGATATTCACTGCCAGTACTGAAAATGTATAGTTCATGTCACGTATATTGTACATTTTCAGTACTGGCAGTGAATTTCGGAACGCAGTAATACACGCACACATTTACATGATACGCACTCGGCCAGTATAGAGGCCTAGATGAAAGGACAAGCGACATTAGAATCGATAAGTGAGTTATCGATAGAAGCTGACATCTTGTTTCTCTATAGTTTGTTGGAAGACATGTATGTGTCACAGTAAATGTGAAATTTAGCATGAAATAACGTGTAAAGCATTGCTTGGGCGTTTACCGGAATATATTGTAATTGGTAGAAAAGTTAAAGAACGAAGACAAAGTATATATTTAGTTTATTGCACAAGGGTCATTCTTTATTAAATCTGATACCTCCTGTCCAAAAATTGGGATAACCAATCCGTAAACTTTAGCTACCATATTAGATCCGCCATATTGAAATTTGACACTATTATCATAGATTTAAAATCAGCGATTGACGAAACGCTGCAATACTGAATTTAACAAGCATTAAACAGTGTAAGTCTCAGTTAATAATATCATTTTTTACCATTTTCGTAGCATTTAGCCGCCATATTGGATCCGACCACTTTGAAATTTGATATGCTGATTCAAATTCGTTATCAGCGATTGAAAAAACGCTGTAATACTAGATTTCATGAAAATAGCAACCAGTTTAATACGTTTTAATTAGTGATTTCACTATTTATAGTTAGTTTTCCTCAGATTTTGACCGCCGTATTAGGTTCGTCATATTGGTGTTTAAAAAGGCCAGGGTCTAAACAAAAGTACATAAATAAAGCTATAAAATGTCTAGGTATAGCTTCCGGAATAGCTATAAAATAAGCACAAAAAGAAATTTTTTGGTTGCTCTAATTTTTAGACAGGGGATTGTCAGATTTGACAAAGAATGCCCTATATTCAGGGAGTCCCATTTTAAAAGATGCCTTGATAATTCTTTAACCAAGCATATTCAGCAAAAATGTTTCAGACAAAAGTTGTCAGGCTCGAAAGGGGATATCTAAAGATGACCTTGGGAGTCATTTTGAAGGTTATTCAAAGCTCAACTTTGCTTTTTAGATAGAAATATCTATTTTTTATTACGGACTTTTATTCTACATAAAGAAACTAACAACTTTTGTTTGAAAAAATATCTTATATGACCTCTATTTTCTAAGATATTTACGGAAATATCTATAAAATTATTGGTTTCAATAATTTTTTACTCGTATTTTATCAACTTTACTGAAAAATAGCAAGAGATAAAAATTGTTTACTTTCTTCTCATAGAGCTCTGAAAATTTTTTCAGAATTTTTTAATTAACTTCTTAGTACTGCATTTTCTTGTATTTTCTCGAAATACTAAAAAATTCTGAAAAAAATTCTCAGATCTCTATAAGAAGAAAATAAATAATTTTTTATCTCTTGCTATTTTTCGGTAAAGTTGATAGAATTCGAGTAAAAAATTATTGAAACCAGTAATTTTGTAGATATTTCCGTAAATATCTAAGAAAATAGAGGTCGTATAAAAAATTTTTTAAACAAAAGTTAGTTTTTTTTACGTAGAATAAAATTCCGTAATAAAAAATAGATATTTCTATTTAAAAAGCAAAGTTGACCTTTGAATAACCTTCAAAATAATCTCCAAGATCAAAGTCAAAGTCTCCTTCAAATGTTCTCCTCTGAATCCGGCAACTTTTGTTTGAAACATTTTTACTGAATATGCTTGGCTGAAGTATTATCAGTGTGCATCCTTTAAAACGGGATACCCTGTATATAGGGTGAATCAGAACAACCTTTTAATATTAAAAGTATAAAATTCTAAGACACTTTTTCCTTTGATAAAGCTTTGGCAAACGCGTAATTTTAAAGTTATTACCAAAAATAGTTACTCTATTGTGGGCCGGGTTCAAAAGATAGGAAGGGGCGGCGCAACTCACACACGGGCGGGTGCCCGCTGCTTGTCGTGTGTGCCGCGCGATTGCAACATTACAAGTTACAACATTGCCAATCAGAAGAATCTTTCCTACGCACAATAGAGATTTATGTGTTTTGGCAATGAATATTGGAATGCAGCTAGTGTGGCGAAGAACTGACTGCAGCGGGCATCCAATATTAGCACCCACGTATCATAGTGAGTTGCGCCGCTCCTGCCTAAAATATCTTCATTGAAAACACTTAAGTATGTTAACTTTTCTTTTTCCCATATAAATGTGATTTTTTAATGTCCAAGGTCATCTGAAGGACAACATATCATGTATGGTTGAATTTGCTTTTTATGAACTGCATTACTACATTAATGAAAATATGCTATTCCATTTAAAAAAAATCGCAATGACCTCGAAATCTCAAAAACTATGACCTCGAGAAAAATTTTTCGCTCATCATAATATGTGTCCCTTCCAATCGAACAACTTTTTTCTGTAATATTTTCCCGTATCATCAAAAACAACGGAGATATTTTAAATGGTCGGGTTAGAGGAAACCCCTGTATACAGGGTGTTTTATTTTAATCTAACCAGGCGAATATTTCAAACGCTGTTGAGTTTAGAGAAAAATGTTTCAGACAAAAGTTGTAGGATTCGGAGGGGGACACAAGATGGTGAGTTTGAGTTTTCGATGAAGGTCAAACTGAAGGTCATATGAAGATAAACTTTGTTTTTTTTAATGGAATGTAGTATTTTTCATTGCATATTCTGAAAGAACATAAAATTCTGCGTTAAAATTGTCTGATACGTTTTTCATGAAAATCCATAATTTTTGAGGAAATTTAGCAATTAAAGAAAAAAAAAGTAAAGAGAATCATGCATCAATTTGTACATGTTCATGAACATTTTTCGTTCTTAGAGTTACCCGGAATCAACGGCGTGGACGTGACGAAAATCTGATCCCATCGGGGTGCTTAATTTACGTGAGTCCCCTTGCCTCTCACTTTCGGGGTGCTTGATTACAGTGAGTCTCCTCGCCTCTCACTACGTATCAGACTACATTACAGGACTACGTAACATTACAGGAGATGTTCAAAAACGTCTCCTTCAACGGCTAGGCACATGCGCAATCGACGCTGAAGTGAAAGCGTCGTTTTTCGTAACATTTCTTCAGGAATTAGTGCCATTGCATTACGTATGCGATTCTGCATGTCATCGGGAGTTGTTGGCTCTGTAGCAAAAACAATCCCTTTCGTAACTCCATAAAAAATAATCGCACGGTGTTAAGTCTGGTGAATTCGATGGCCAGCGAATGAAACCATTTCTGCCTATCCAACGTTGAGCAAATCTTTCATTTAAATAATCGCGGACAACACCCGCACAGTGTGCCGGGACGCCATCGTGTTGGAACCACATGTCTCTGAGAGTTTGCAAATTGATGTCTTCCATCAACTCTTGCAGATCAGTTTGCAAAAACTACAGGTACATCGCTCCGTTTAAATTGGCATTAAAAAAGTGTGGTCCAACAATTTGCCCATCCAATATTCCGCACCAAGCATTGACTCTCCATTGGTGCTGATTGTCTACACGACGTAACCAAAACGGATTAACATTTGAATAGTAATGGCAGTTGTGGCGATTGAAATCTCCGTTATTGTGGAATGAGGCCTCATCGCTAAAAAGCATCCTGTCGAAAAACATGTTATCTTCTTCCAGTCTTTGCAAAGCCCACCGACAAAATTGAACGCGTACCCCTTTCTGATCATCAGTCAAAGCCTGATGTCTTTCAATGTGGTACGGGTGGAAGTGATTCACCCTTAAAACACGGTTTATCGTAGAAAAAGATGTGTGCAAATCATGTAAGTAATCATCCGATACTTCTTTCTTTTATATGAATGAAACGTTGCCTAAGGACGGACGCGATACGATGTAAGAATACAATAATGGAAGTTCGTCACGTCCACGCCGTTGATTCCGGGTAACTCTAAGGACGAAAAATGTTCATGAACATGTACAAATTAATGCATGATTCTCTTTACTTTTTTTTTTCTTTAATTGCTAAATTTCCTAAAAAATTATGGATTTTCATGAAAAACGTGTCAGACAATTTTAACGCAGAATTTTATGTTCTTTCAGAATATACAATAAAAAATACTACATTTCATTTAAAAAAACAAAGTTGACCTTCATATGACCTTCAGTTTGATTTTCATCGAAAACTCAAGCCCATCATCTTCTGTCCCCCTCCGAATCCTACAACTTTTGTCTGAAACATTTTTCTTTGAACTCAACAGCGTGTGAAATGTTCGCCTGGCTAGATTAAGATGAAACACCCTGTATATATATATACAGGGTGTTCGGAAAGTACCGGGACGCCCGAATATCAGGAAAAATATAAGTTTTACAAAAAAATGTTTCAGACAAAAGTTGTGGCGTTTAAAAAGATGTATTTACTGATCACATCAGTTTGACCTTGGGTTGCGTAGC
>NW_022639710.1:229079-230267 GCF_010583005.1 Odontomachus brunneus
AATGAAAAATGGGGTGTTCCATTTAAAAAAATTAATGTGACCTTGACCTGACCTTCGCTACGCAACCCAAGGTCAAACTGATGTGATCAGTAAATACATCTTTTTAAACGCCACAACTTTTGTCTGAAACATTTTTTTGTAAAACTTATATTTTTCCTGATATTCGGGCGTCCCGGTACTTTCCGAACACCCTGTATATATGATGTAGCGTTACTGTGTTTGTAAATGTAAACACGATGAATTCATTAATTGTTCCTAAAGTGTTCTCCTTTCTGACGTCAATTTGAGTACAGATTGCTATGAAAATAGTACGTTTAAATGATATCATGTACTGTATGAGTACCGAAAATAAAGGAAAAGGAAAAAAGAAAGAAAGAAATATAAACAAAAGGAGAATTCGTTTTTTACGAATACTTTTTAAATAAAAGTATTCGTAAAAAGTTATAGAGTTTGGTGAAAACAAGGTACTCATACAACACATGATATTATTTGTACATACTATTTTCATAGCAATCTGTGCTCAGATTGATATCAGAAAGGAGAAAACTTTATATTTTAATATTAGAACCACTTAAACAATTTATCGTACTATCTGGGAAATATCAACAAACACAGTAACGCTACATCAATATTATAATTTTTTATTTAAAAATGTGAGTGTTATTATATATAACACATGTATGTAACAGTTATATTGTTGAGCGAGTATATATATTACAATATATTGATGTAACGTTATTTTTAAAATTGATGTTTATTGAGTATTCTTCCAGTAAACACTGCGACGATACTCGCGAACGGAATGTCGCGAGCGACGGCAAACAGTCGCCCGTTAGCCGCGTCGGCAAATTGCCGTCGGCTCCCGGACACGCCACTAAGATATCCGCGATAGTTCGGCGCCAGGTACGGGAAGGCCGCACCACCTCGAAAAACGCGTCGATAATTATTACCGAAAAAAACGCGCGTCCCGGAACCGTCGGAACCGGTAGCTCTTATTAAATTAAAGTCGGAGACGCGATGGGTTAGGAGAAGGCGAAATCACTTGACTCGATATCGACAATAGAAATGACGTTTATTAAGGGGACTCTCGCTCGTCCCGATATTCGGTACGCGATAGAAGCTCGCAACGATAACGCTCCTCGTGAGACGATACCGTTCGCGAAACGCTACACGAAGCCCGAGGACGTT
>NW_022639710.1:230576-231103 GCF_010583005.1 Odontomachus brunneus
CTCCCTCTCTCCCTCCCTCTCTCCCTCCCTCTCCCTCTCTCTCTCTCTCTCTCTCTCTCTCTCGCTCCTCACTCTCGCTCTCCGCTCTCTCACCGTTCGCTCTCTCTCCACTCTATCCCTCTCACTACTCGCTCTCTTACCGTTCGCTCTCTCTCCACGCTATCTCGCTCACTCTTTCACGGTCGGTACGGTACTCGTCAGAACGTTGGTCTGAACGCGGCAATGGTCGCGGTAAGGCTGCCAGCTGATTCTTCCTGGGAGGATCACGTATCCTCGCGGATCCTTCCTCGTCGCTGCCTCCCTCGTCCTGGGGTCGGTCGTCGAGAATCGGCAGATTTCGGTAATCTTGTCTCGAGACACTTTTCGTCTCGAGACACTGTTGACATCGGGAGTTCGCCTGTTGTCTCTCTCGGCTCTCCCGTTTTTTTCTGCCGGGTTCCTCACGATGGCTGCTACGCTAAAACTAAACACAGCTGATCCGTCTAAGCGCGATATTGTGTTATAACTACGATAGCTTCTCAGCGATA
>NW_022639710.1:231113-231179 GCF_010583005.1 Odontomachus brunneus
TACATGCTGGCGTCTTAACACCAAATCCCCGGTACGATAATTCGCGGGGCGTCTCCGTAAGTTGTA
>NW_022639710.1:231189-233529 GCF_010583005.1 Odontomachus brunneus
TGGCTGCTACGCTAAAACTAAACACAGCTGATCCGTCTAAGCGCGATATTGTGTTATAACTACGATAGCTTCTCAGCGATAGAATATTCTCTATTGTTGAGCGCCCGATAATTCGCGATAATATATTTTAACCATCAAAGTACGAGAGTGCGATTCACCTGAGCAAGGGCTTCGCTAGTTGTCATCTGCTGCGTCCTCGTTCCTCGATGTCCTCCGCTCCTCGTCCTGGTGGCCGGCAAGGGACGTCGAGGGGCACAAAATTCGGGACGCGCTGACCTTCGCATCTGCTCCGCTCGCAAAAATCGCTTCTTCGCTTTGTTCTAGATCGTCACAATAAACAATTCGACAGAACGCGATATTCGGCAAGGTCTCGAAAACCGTTAGCGACACGGCACGCGACAAACATTCTCGCTAAATCGGTACGGGATTCTTGAGACGGGCGCCTCCACGGCTGCCACGTCACAACTCCCCCCTCCCCGGGGAAGACCGCCCCGGTCGTTTCAGCCATGGGCTCGCCATGACTGCCCATCTGCTCACAAAATAAATGTTTTCGCGGCACGTGCTCACGATAACCTCCGCGAGCTGTTCGCGATACTCTTCGGTTTCTTCCGTCTCGTCCCGCGGCACGGCGATCGTGAGGGGCACGACTTCCCTCATCGGTATCTTCGCGAGATCGATGTTTTCGCGGAGTCTCTCGCCGGAGGGTTAGGAGTGGAGGGGGAGGTCACTAAATCGGTAGGCTCTTCTTTCTTTTACGCCTTCTTTATTTGCGTCGTACAGCGGTCCGGCCGAGAGGAAAAAAAAAGAAAGAAAAACGGTAAAAAAAAAGGAAAAAAAAAACGGTATTGGTCGCCGTCATTTTAACTGCCCCGCCTGGGTCCTTCCCTGCTGGAGCCGGCCTCCCTCCAGCCGCTCTTGCAGCGCGGGCAGTCGCGGAGGGTAGTCCCCCGCGCCCCGCACCGGTATCAGAACCCGCTACCTCGGGGACGGGGGCACTCCGAGTACCGGTGGTCGGGGCGGCCGCAATTCCAGCAGCCTTCCGCCCCCCCGGCCACCGGAAGCTGCCCGCGCCGGCTGTGGGGCTCTGGTTGGGGAGGGCCCCGGGCTCGGCTCCCTCCGGGACGGTCGACTGCGAGCCTCTTGTCCCACCCGCCGGTGGACTTCGGCCAGGACGTCCTCATATACGTCCCACCACCCGGAGGTCTGGGTGGTGGTGCTGTCCCTCGGGCGGGGGTCCGTCTGGGTGCCGACGTCCGCCGTTGCCGGGAACTCTCGCACCACCGCCCCCCGGGTGGTGGTCCGCTCTGCCCTGGCTCGCTCCATCAAGTCCCGGGCTCCCTCCCAGAAGCCCGGGTGGTTCCTGCCGATGTTTCGGAACACGACGCGGTATTGGCGTCGGAACTCGTCCCACCGGCGGTGGAGGTCGTCCTGCTCTGCCATCTCGCGTAGTCTCGGTAGGCTGTGTCTATAAAGAGGTGGGCTGCACGTAAGGCTTTAGTTCCTTTACGTGCACTTTACCCACCACCTTTCCGTCCAGGCATGCTAGCTCACACACGACCGCTGATCTCATCTTCGAGATTTTAAAGGGCCCCTGAAATTTCGGGGCCAACTTTGCGGCCGTGTTGTGAGCTGCTGACGACAATACATGCTGGCGTCTTAACACCAAATCCCCGGTACGATAATTCGCGGGGCGTCTCCGTAAGTTGTAGTGTGCGGACTGCCGTTGGTACGCGGCCTCTAAATTTTCGCTAACCCACACATGCAACTTCGATAATTGTGTCATTCGCTCTGACCATCGAGCCGGATCTTGCTGTTCGATACTCAGGTTTTCGGTACGATGCTTCCGCAGTGTTTGCGACGGTTCGAGTTCGCGGCCGAGATTTAAAAATGCGGGCGACGTACCTAATGACGAGTGGTGTGCGGTGTTATAGGCGAAACGAAAATCGGTAATGTGAGCGTCCCATTCGCGATGATCTCGATCGAGGAACGCCACGATCATCGTTTTCAGAATTCGGTTCACCGGCTCGACCGGGTTGGCCTGCGGATGATACGGCGGTACGGTAGAGTGATGTATTCCACGCTCTTTCGCGAAATCTTCTATCGTCTTGTTGTCGAACTCGGTACCATTATCTGTCAACAGGACCTTCGGTGTCCCCCAGCGCGATATTACGAGATCATCGATGGCTGCCCGATGAGCTTTCCGTTCGCGGCACGCAAGGCACGGCACTCCACCTATTTCGAAAATAAATCTTGAATCACCAAAAGGTAAGAGTAGCCGGCCTTGCTCCGCGGCAACGGGCCCATAATATCGGCAGCGACCACCGTCCACAGTACTTCGAT
>NW_022639710.1:233539-233928 GCF_010583005.1 Odontomachus brunneus
CCGGTATCAGAACCCGCTACCTCGGGGACGGGGGCACTCCGAGTACCGGTGGTCGGGGCGGCCGCAATTCCAGCAGCCTTCCGCCCCCCCGGCCACCGGAAGCTGCCCGCGCCGGCTGTGGGGCTCTGGTTGGGGAGGGCCCCGGGCTCGGCTCCCTCCGGGACGGTCGACTGCGAGCCTCTTGTCCCACCCGCCGGTGGACTTCGGCCAGGACGTCCTCATATACGTCCCACCACCCGGAGGTCTGGGTGGTGGTGCTGTCCCTCGGGCGGGGGTCCGTCTGGGTGCCGACGTCCGCCGTTGCCGGGAACTCTCGCACCACCGCCCCCCGGGTGGTGGTCCGCTCTGCCCTGGCTCGCTCCATCAAGTCCCGGGCTCCCTCCCAGAAG
>NW_022639710.1:233938-239071 GCF_010583005.1 Odontomachus brunneus
AGTACTTCGATAATTCTCCGCCCCATGAGACCTGCCGAGGCGTGCTGGCCCACCTTAGTCCGCTGACAGATATCACATTTTCTAACATAGCCAACGATATCGCGAAACATATTGGGCCAGTAATAGGCGACGGCAAGACGATGAAACGTCTTGTCGACACCTAAATGACCCGCTTGAGGATGATCGTGGGATTCTTGGAGTGCTTCCCTCCGCAGCTCGCGCGGAAGCACCCATTTCCACCGATCGAGATCCTCCACCAAATCACTAATAATCTTCGTCGGTCTCAGAAAATATAATCGCTCGTCGACAATTCGCCACGTCGGAAACCGCTTCGGCTCTTTCGCGACGTCGCTAAACCGCTTTCGATACCACTCGTCAGTCGTTTCGCTAATTATCGCGTCGATATCGGTAACGTTATCGGTCGCTATCGCGACGGCCGCCAAGGGGGTCTCGGAATCCCCCTCGTACATCCTCGATAGCGCGTCGGGAACGTGATGTAGCGCTCTTTTCCTATGTACGATTTCATAATCAATTCTAATGCCCAGCGTGCTAGACGACCCGTGGGGTTGTTTAAATTATGCAACCATCGCAAACTGCTATGATCGGTAATGACGGTAAACCGGTAGCCCTCGAGATACGGACGAAATTTCTTAATTGCCCAGACAACAGCTAAACATTCGAGCTCCGTCGCGCTATATTTCTTCTCGGCGTCCGTGAGCGTTCAGCTGGCGTACGCAATAACACGTTCGATCTCGTCGATCGTCTGCGTCAACACCGCGCCTAAGCCCACGGTACTCGCATCTGTCTGTAGCACGAACGGCAGCTCGAAATTCGGGCACGATAATACCGGCGCAGTGGTCAAATCCGCTCGGATCTTTTCAAACGCAGTCTGTTGCTCGATATCCCACTCCCAGCGCTTGCCTTTACGTAGCAAGCGTGTGAGTGGTTCACCAATTGTCGAGAAATTCGGTAAAAAGCGACGATACCATGACGCCATACCTAAAAAGCGACGAAGCTGTTTTAGATTGACAGGCGCTGGGTACTCGAGAAGAGTCTGTACCTTCTCGTCGTCGACTTTCAAACCGTCTTTATGCACCAAAAATCCGAGATATTTTACTTCCGAGCGGCAAAATTCACTCTTTTCCACGTTAATTGTTAAGCCGGAGAGTCTTTATTTTCGCAAAGACACGCGACAGCCATTCGAGATGTTCGAACGTTGAGGTCACTACCACAATATCATCGAGATAAACGAACGCGTGAGGCTCCATTTCGGGACCGATTAATTTATCGAGCAATCGTTGAAAAGTTGCTGGAGCCCCCGATAACCCATACGGCATTCGCGTGAAGTGGTAGTGCCCTTTTCCCGGTACGGAAAACGCGGTAATTTCTCGACTTTCTTTCGCTAACGGTATCTGAAAGTAAGCTTGGCTCAAATCGATAGTCGAAATATAACGAGCCGAACGTAACTTGTCGAGAATGCCCGTCATATTCGGTAACGGATACGCGTCCTTCTTCGAGACGTTGTTTACTTTGCGAAAATCGATACAAAAACGGTACTTGCCGCTCGGTTTCTTAACCATCACGATCGGATTAGACCACTCGTTTTTCGAAGGCTCTATTATTCCGTTTTCTAACATTTGATCTACTTCGCCACGGATCGCCTCTTGCACTTTTGGCGACACTAAATAGCATCGCTGTCGAATCGGCGGATGAGTCCCAACGTCGATACGATGTTCGGTAAGCGACGTGACGCCGGGACTTTCGACAGCGGTCGGTACGGTCTTCACTAAAAATTCCTTTAATTTCTTATTTTCTACTCGCGATAATTCCGAGACCCCGTAGCACCGGTTTTCCTGTCCGCGCTCGTTGCAGAACGGATAGCGGATCGCTGCGTCACTCGCAAAGGACCACTCGCCTCGCGAAAAACCTATAATTACACCAAAGGCGGTGAGAAAGTCCATCCCGATAACAACCGAGACTGCGAGACTCGGCATCAAGCCGACGGTAAGCGTGCGCGTTTGTCCCTGCAACGCGATAACGATTTTCGTCGATTCACTCATCGACACAATATTCCCGTTCGCCAAGCGAACTCGGGAATCGGAATCATGCGAGATCGGCAGCTCTAGCTCTCGGATTAGGTCGATACCTTCTTCACCAAAAATGGTTCTATCAGAACCGGTATCAACCAACCCGAGTAAACAGTTCTCGCCCACAAAAAATTCGATATATTTCAGGGACGCACGCTCACTCATTTGACGCATCCCGTACGATCCGCTAACCTTCTGTTGGGAGCGGTGCACTTGGACACGGTGCATTTGGACACAGCCAATCACAACACCGTATGATTAGAGACATTTGTAGGGTCCCTTGGAACAGCGACTTGTGATTGGACTGTGTCCAATTGCCCCGTGTCCAACTGATATACACCCCCTTCTGTTTTACATCGCGGGTCTCGGAATCGGGAGAGGACGCAGGGACCCGACCTATCGTCCTCCTTTCCCGTTTCCCGCGCACGAGGGGCACGTCCGCACCGTCTGCTGGTTGCGCCCACAACGGTAGCAGTGGACGCGCGGGGGCTCGCGACAATCGCGCGAGAAGTGCCCCGTCGCGTCGCAGTTCCAGCATTTCGCTGGTCTGCGCCGCGACGTGGGTTGTGAGGGGGAGGCCTCCGCGGTTTCCCGCGGAGTCTCACTCCTCTCCCCCGCTCCCGCTCCCCCCGCTTGGGTGGCCGATGGTCGGGTCGCCCTTGCGGGAGTCGGCGGAGTCGCCCTCGCGGGACGACGTGCCGCGCCGTCGGCGCGCGGACGCCTACCCTCGCTCGCGACCCTCGAGTTCCGTTCACTAAAATTGATGTGTGTCTCGGCCGTCATCGTCGTAGACGGCCGGGACGAGCGCGGTGGCGGTCGATACGCGAAATCCGGGAAAGTCGAGTGCTCGGGTGGCGGTGGCGCGCGATATTGACTCGCGGCGAGGTAGCTACGCTCTACTCTCGTCGCGAGCCTCTCGAGAGCGTCGAAATCGGCAAAGTCGTCGCGGTGGACGGCGACCTGGAGGCGCGGCAACATATTCCGGTGCGCGTAGTTTAATTGCTCGACCAGGCTCCATGGTGGATCGAGCCGGCCGAGCAATCCCAAGAGGCACGTCAAATAATCCGTGACGGGCTCCCGCTCGCCCTGCGTGCGGCGCGTGATCTCGTCGCGCAGGGCGAACTGGTAGTCCGGATCGCCGAACCGGATGCGCGCCGCCGCCTCAAAATCGCGCCACGTTGCCCATCGCGACTTCTTTACCCGGTACCACTGTAAAGCGATACCGGTTAGGAAAAACGGGAGACACTTTAAAAGGTCCCCGTCCGCGATGGGCACTAATTCGCGACCTTCCTCAATCCGCGTGAGGAAGGTCTCTACGTCGCATCCGCGCGCACCCGAAAAACTAACGTTTTAGCGACGCATGGTATTATATGCGTCGCTGGCCGATAATGTCCGCTCGCCCGCGCGCGGTTGAAACTCGGGAACCGACGGCCTAAAGACCGCCTGAGGCTCGAAGGCAGTCGGCAACCCTTCGCGCGGTAACGACAACGGTGGCGGTATAAAAACGCGTGCCGTCGGTGGAACTGTGGTCGGCGGTCTCGCGGGGGTCTCGACTTTAAGCGGTAATGGCCCCGATTCCTCGGGGCCCGATATGGTATGGTCGAGATCGACTCGACCCGGTAGGTCAGGCCCCCGACCGCACCCTCGGGGACCTCCTCCACTTGGAGGTCATACGCCGAGAGTGACGCGTCCACCGCGGGCGACGGCGGCACCGGGTCGCGACGCCCCGCGCGCTCGTAGCGCGTCAATCGCGACCTTAATGCGGCGATGGTACCCGTCGCGACTAAGCCTCTCGCGATGGCTTCATCTTGGAGCTGCTCGAGTGACAGCTCCAGGATCCACGCGTCGAGGTCGCCCTTCGGCATCCCGGCGGAGGCTCGAAAGACTCACTATCCGCGCGCGGACACTACTCGCGTCGCGAACCGCGATTCTCGCGACCCGTCGGCACGCGATACCGCTTCACGAACCGTCGCACTGTCCGCGACCTTCCCTATCTGTCACCGCATTCGCGATCCCGCGCACTCCGCGCACTTTCACTATCGCGGGGAGACGCCTCGCTTCGCGCACAAACAAAAAATAATTGTCCGGGGGGGCCGACTTGGCTCACCCCGCGACACGGCAAACGGTCTTCGAGACACAGACACCACCACCAGGCAGGCAGACACCCCACACTCGGAGTGGTCACGAAAAAAAACGATATAAAGAGAGTCCCTCAAAAACTCTCACTTCCCGCCCGTCCACCGAGACGGCAAGGTCGCAATTTCAGGGCCCCACGTTGGGCGCCAAAAATTTGCGACGATACTCGCGAACGGAATGTCGCGAGCGACGGCAAACAGTCGCCTGTTAGCCGCGTCGGCAAATTGCCGTCGGCTCCCGGACACGCCACTAACAAGTAACACTACCCAAATGTAAATCACCGATTTTGATAATTTTTGAATATGTTGTAGTAGACGTAAAAATAAGACATACGTATTTTTTTTTATCGGCGGAAAACCATATTTACACCCCTTTGGATTTATGGGTATCGATTTAATTGTTTTGTATGTATGGATTTAGTATTTTCGGCCCGAACCAAATAAAATAGTTGGATCATCAAGAGATATGAAAAATGAAAAATTTTCGACTCGGTTCGATCATTTTTAAGGGGTAAACCACCCCCTGTATTTGAAACAAAAATTTTAAAAAATGCCCAGATAAAATAATGCCCAAATTTTATTCAAAAATTTTGAAAAAAATATATGTTACACTCGCATCCAAAACAAAAGTGAGACTGTTTGAGGATTTAAGGGTGACCACCCTTTTATCGAATTTCTTACGTAACATTTAAATTTATCCCGAAATAATGGTAAACAGTTTCATTTATCGTCAAATTAATTAATATTAACAAATTAGACTGATCAACCCTTCAATTCTATAAGGGGGTGAGGGAAAACCTACCCTTAATAAGAGTAAGAAACCAGGATCGTGGCCCTTAGCATTACCCAGGATCACGACGGGGACGTGGCCGCGTGGATCCCATTTTATTTTATTTTTTTTGGTTTTTTGG
>NW_022639710.1:241948-244737 GCF_010583005.1 Odontomachus brunneus
CTCTCTCTCTCTCTCTCTCTCTCTCTCTCTCTCTCTCTCTCTCTCTCGCTCCACTCTCGCTCTCCGCTCTCTCACCGTTCGCTCTCTCTCCACGCTATCTCGCTCACTCTTTCACGGTCGGTACGGTATTCGTCAGAACGTTGGTCTGAACGCGGCAATGATCGCGGTAAGGCTACCAGCTGATTCTTCCTGGGAGGATCGCGTATCCTCGCGGATCCTTCCTCGTCGCTGCCCCCCCTCGTCCTGGGGTCGGTCGTCGAGAATCGGCAGATTTCGGTAATCTTGTCTCGAGACACTTTTTGTCTCGAGACACTGTTGACATCGGGAGTTCGCCTGTTGTCTCTCTCGGCTCTCCCGTTTTTTTCTGCTGGGTTCCTCACGACGGCTGCTTCGCTAAAAGTAAACACAGCTGATCCGTCTAAGCGCAATACTGTGTTATAACTACAATAGCTTCTCAGCGATAGAATATTCTCTATTGCTGAGCGCCCGATAATTCGCGATAATATATTTTAACCACCAAAGTACGAGAGTGCGATTCACCTGAGCAAGGGCTTCGCTAGTTGTCATCTGCTGCGTCCTCGCTCCTCGATGTCCTCCGCTCCTCGTCCTGGTGGCCGGCAAGGGACGTCGAGGGGCACAAAATTCGGGACGCGCTGACCTTCGCATCTGCTCCGCTCGCAAAAATCGCTTCTTCGCTTTGTTCTAGATCGTCACAATAAACAATTCGACGGAACGCGATATTCGGCAAGGTCTCGGAAACCGTTAGCGACACGGCACGCGACAAACATTCTCGCTAAATCGGTACGGGATTCTTGAGACGGGCGCCTCCACGGCTGCCACGTCACAACACTAACTATCAATAACATAGTATCAATGTTATAATTTCCTACTTAAGAATGTAACTGTTACATAAAACACATTATATTCCATTTACATTGTTGAATAGGAAATTATAACATTAATGTTATGTTATTGTTAGTTGGTGTTTACTGGGTTTGTACATCTTTATCTGTGCATAAAGTGCATTATTATCCTTAAATTCATAAATAAAATATACATCTATGTTCCCTCTTCGATAACATTACTTTAACATCTTTCTATATATTAAAATAAAAGAAATCGTGTATGAAAGAAAATGATAGGAAATTATAACATTGATATTATGTTACTGATAGTTAATATTTACTGGAAAAATATTCATTAAATACCAACTTTAAAAGTAATGTTACATCAACACATACACACACACACACACACACAGACTGTTCCCTAAGTCAAGGTCAATCGCTCGGGAGATGAATGGGGAACCAAACACAAAAGTTGATACAAACATAGGTAAAAAAAATGCGTTGTTTTCGAGTTATCGCCATTTTTATGTTAAAATTTGAAATTGCTTTGCCTCCGAATTTTTTTGTCAAAATTGAAACATTAGATGATTTTTATTAATTTCAAAACACAACTAAAGTCAAATAAAAGTTGCAGGCTGCTTTAGTACTACCCAGGATGCACCGCGTGGAGGTACAACCCGCTTAGCATCTCTTGGCAGAGATCAGAACACCACAGTTCGTCACTCCTGTGGTATTTAGTGACTCCACGCGGGTAGTGCTAAAGCAGCCCGAAACTTTTATTTGATTTTAGTTGTGTTTTGAAACTCATAAAAACCATCTTATGTTTCAATTTTGACAAAAAAATTCGAAAGCAAAGCAATTTCAAATTTTAACATAAAAATGGCGATAACTCGAAAACAACGCATTTTTTTTACCTATGTTTGTATCAACTTTTGTGTTTGGTTCCCCATTCATCTCCCGAGCGATTGACCTTGACTTAGGGAACAGTCTGTGTGTGTGTGTGTGTGTGTATGTGTTGATGTAACATTACTTTTAAAGTTGGTATTTAATGAATATTTTTCCAGTAAATATTAACTATCAGTAACATAATATCAATGTTATAATTTCCTATCATTTTCTTTCATACACGATTTCTTTTATTTTAATATATAGAAAGATGTTAAAGTAATGTTATCGAAGAGGGAACATAGATGTATATTTTATTTATGAATTTAAGGATAATAATGCACTTTATGCACAGATAAAGATGTACAAACCCAGTAAACACCAACTAACAATAACATAACATTAATGTTATAATTTCCTATTCAACAATGTAAATGGAATATAATGTGTTTTATGTAACAGTTACATTCTTAAGTAGGAAATTATAACATTGATACTATGTTATTGATAGTTAGTGTTGTGACGTGGCAGCCGTGGAGGCGCCCGTCTCAAGAATCCCGTACCGATTTAGCGAGAATGTTTGTCGCGTGCCGTGTCGCTAACGGTTTCCGAGACCTTGCCGAATATCGCGTTCCGTCGAATTGTTTATTGTGACGATCTAGAACAAAGCGAAGAAGCGATTTTTGCGAGCGGAGCAGATGCGAAGGTCAGCGCGTCCCGAATTTTGTGCCCCTCGACGTCCCTTGCCGGCCACCAGGACGAGGAGCGGAGGACATCGAGGAGCGAGGACGCAGCAGATGACAACTAGCGAAGCCCTTGCTCAGGTGAATCGCACTCTCGTACTTTGGTGGTTAAAATATATTATCGCGAATTATCGGGCGCTCAGCAATAGAGAATATTCTATCGCTGAGAAGCTATTGTAGTTATAACACAGTATTGCGCTTAGACGGATCAGCTGTGTTTACTTTTAGCGAAGCAGCCGTCGTGAGGAACCCAGCAGAAAAAAACGGGAGAGCCGAGAGAGACAACAGGCGAACTCCCGATGTCAACAGTGTC
>NW_022639710.1:244747-246696 GCF_010583005.1 Odontomachus brunneus
CTTACAGCAGAAAATATTGTCGTAGTACCTTCAAAATCTAGGAAATTATCATCTGACCTGGCAGTTCAATGGTACAAAGATATTTACTTATCTGTGGTTGATAAACAATCGGTTTTATGTTTAGATTCGTGGACAGGACAAACAAAGAAAAATTTTGACAACGTTTGTCTAGAAGGCAAAGATGTCAATATTTTTACAATTCCTGCTGGGACAACTGGTATGATTCAACCCCTAGATGTTTATGGATTCAGACCATGGAAAAATTTTTTAAAACATTTTTCAGATCTGGTAATTTTGTATGGCTTTGATGTTAATTTACATGCAAGAAACAATGTATTAAAACTTCAGTCGCTGATTCATAACCAGTTTTCTTCAGCCAGGTTTGTAAACATGTTTAAATATGCATGGTATAAAAGTGGGTATATTCAAGAAAAACCACCTAAATGCAAGACTCCTGTCCGATACTGTTTTGAAAATTGTGATACATCCTGCAAGTATTGTGAAGATAATGCTTTAATTAGGTGCGCTTGGTGTACACATTATATATGTTTTACTCACTTTTTTGATCCCAGCAATCAAAGCGTCCCTCATTATTGTAAAGACTATAAAGAATAGCCATTAATTAATATTACTAAAGTTAGTTATAATGTAACATTTAATTAATTTAATTTTTTCTTAATTGTTAAAATACAAATATAAAAATTAAAAAACAACATACTAATAAAAACACAAAAAAATTACAAAACAATAAACAAAAAAAAACAAAAACCAAAAAACCAAAAAAAATAAAATAAAATGGGATCCACGCGGCCACGTCCCCGTCGTGATCCTGGGTAATGCTAAGGGCCACGATCCTGGTTTCTTACTCTTATTAAGGGTAGGTTTTCCCTCACCCCCTTATAGAATTGAAGGGTTGATCAGTCTAATTTGTTAATATTAATTAATTTGACGATAAATGAAACTGTTTACCATTATTTCGGGATAAATTTAAATGTTACGTAAGAAATTCGATAAAAGGGTGGTCACCCTTAAATCCTCAAACAGTCTCACTTTTGTTTTGGATGCGAGTGTAACATATATTTTTTTCAAAATTTTTGAATAAAATTTGCAATTATCTGGGCATTTTTTTAAATTTTTGTTTCAAATACAGGGGGTGGTTTACCCCTTAAAAATGATCGAACCGAGTCGAAAATTTTTCATTTTTCATATCTCTTGATGATGCAACTATTTTATTTGGTTCGGGCCGAAAATACTAAATCCATACATACAAAACAATTAAATCGATACCCATAAATCCAAAGGGGTGTAAATATGGTTTTCCGCCGATAAAAAAAAATACGTATGTCTTATTTTTACGTCTACTACAACATATTCAAAAATTATCAAAATCGGTGATTTACATTTGGGTAGTGTTACTTGTAAGATATCCGCGATAGTTGGGCGCCAGGTACGGAAAGGCCGCACCACCTCGAAAAACGCGTCGATAATTATTACCGAAAAAAACGCGTCCCGGAACCGTTGGGACCGGTAGCTCTTATTAAATGAAACTTGGAGACGGGATGGGTTAGGAGAAGGCGAAATCACTTGACTCGATATCGATAATAGAAATGACGTTTATTAAGGGGACTCTCGCTCGTCCCGATATTCGGTACGCGATAGAAGCTCGCAACGATAACGCTCCTCGTGAGACGATACCGTTCGCGAAACGCTACACGAAGCCCGAGGACGTTTTCCTCGGGCGAGCCTTTTCTTACTCGCGCGACCACTCCGCGGACGAGACACGGTACGATACGGGTCGCTACGCGACACAAATAAATTTGGAGCAGATGGTCAATCTTACAATTTTTCGGCTACAACCCTTGCGTCGGCGGCGGCGTCGGCGACGACGGCGGCGGTGTCGGTAGTGGCGGCGATCCTCTCTATCTCTCTCTCCGCTCTCTCTCTCTCTC
>NW_022639710.1:246790-247399 GCF_010583005.1 Odontomachus brunneus
CTCTCTCTCTCTCTCTCTCTCTCTCTCTCTCTCTCTCGCTCCACTCTCGCTCTCCGCTCTCTCACCGTTCGCTCTCTCTCCACGCTATCTCGCTCACTCTTTCACGGTCGGTACGGTATTCGTCAGAACGTTGGTCTGAACGCGGCAATGATCGCGGTAAGGCTACCAGCTGATTCTTCCTGGGAGGATCGCGTATCCTCGCGGATCCTTCCTCGTCGCTGCCCCCCCTCGTCCTGGGGTCGGTCGTCGAGAATCGGCAGATTTCGGTAATCTTGTCTCGAGACACTTTTTGTCTCGAGACACTGTTGACATCGGGAGTTCGCCTGTTGTCTCTCTCGGCTCTCCCGTTTTTTTCTGCTGGGTTCCTCACGACGGCTGCTTCGCTAAAAGTAAACACAGCTGATCCGTCTAAGCGCAATACTGTGTTATAACTACAATAGCTTCTCAGCGATAGAATATTCTCTATTGCTGAGCGCCCGATAATTCGCGATAATATATTTTAACCACCAAAGTACGAGAGTGCGATTCACCTGAGCAAGGGCTTCGCTAGTTGTCATCTGCTGCGTCCTCGCTCCTCGATGTCCTCCGCTCCTCGTCCTGGTGGCCGGC
>NW_022639710.1:247409-247846 GCF_010583005.1 Odontomachus brunneus
TATTCAACGATAGTAGTTATTTGACATAGGATGGCGCCAAGGTTAGAACAAGGTTAACTTTGCTTTTTTAAATAGAAACACATTTTTTTATTACGGCATTTTATTTAACGTAAAAACGAAAACAACATTTACTTGAAAAAATTTTTTATACGACTTCTATTTTCTAAGATATTTACGTAAATATCTACAAGATTATTGGTTTCAATAATCTTTTACTTGAATTCTATCAACTTTACCAAAAAATATCAAGAAATAAAAATTGCTTTCATAGAGCTTTGTTTTCATAGAGCTCTGTGAATTTTTTCAGAATTTTGTGTTAACTTTTTAGTACTTCAAGAAAATGTAAGGAAATGAAGTACTAAAAAGTTAAGATAAAATTCTGAAAAAATTTTCAGAGCTCTACGAGAACAATATACAATTTTTACCTCTTCATATTT
>NW_022639710.1:247856-248177 GCF_010583005.1 Odontomachus brunneus
CATTATATTCCATTTACATTGTTGAATAGGAAATTATAACATTAATGTTATGTTATTGTTAGTTGGTGTTTACTGGGTTTGTACATCTTTATCTGTGCATAAAGTGCATTATTATCCTTAAATTCATAAATAAAATATACATCTATGTTCCCTCTTCGATAACATTACTTTAACATCTTTCTATATATTAAAATAAAAGAAATCGTGTATGAAAGAAAATGATAGGAAATTATAACATTGATATTATGTTACTGATAGTTAATATTTACTGGAAAAATATTCATTAAATACCAACTTTAAAAGTAATGTTACATCAACACA
>NW_022639710.1:248187-248441 GCF_010583005.1 Odontomachus brunneus
CTTGAAAAAATTTTTTATACGACTTCTATTTTCTAAGATATTTACGTAAATATCTACAAGATTATTGGTTTCAATAATCTTTTACTTGAATTCTATCAACTTTACCAAAAAATATCAAGAAATAAAAATTGCTTTCATAGAGCTTTGTTTTCATAGAGCTCTGTGAATTTTTTCAGAATTTTGTGTTAACTTTTTAGTACTTCAAGAAAATGTAAGGAAATGAAGTACTAAAAAGTTAAGATAAAATTCTGAAA
>NW_022639710.1:248451-249012 GCF_010583005.1 Odontomachus brunneus
CCTCTTCGATAACATTACTTTAACATCTTTCTATATATTAAAATAAAAGAAATCGTGTATGAAAGAAAATGATAGGAAATTATAACATTGATATTATGTTACTGATAGTTAATATTTACTGGAAAAATATTCATTAAATACCAACTTTAAAAGTAATGTTACATCAACACATACACACACACACACACACACAGACTGTTCCCTAAGTCAAGGTCAATCGCTCGGGAGATGAATGGGGAACCAAACACAAAAGTTGATACAAACATAGGTAAAAAAAATGCGTTGTTTTCGAGTTATCGCCATTTTTATGTTAAAATTTGAAATTGCTTTGCCTCCGAATTTTTTTGTCAAAATTGAAACATTAGATGATTTTTATTAATTTCAAAACACAACTAAAGTCAAATAAAAGTTGCAGGCTGCTTTAGTACTACCCAGGATGCACCGCGTGGAGGTACAACCCGCTTAGCATCTCTTGGCAGAGATCAGAACACCACAGTTCGTCACTCCTGTGGTATTTAGTGACTCCACGCGGGTAGTGCTAAAGCAGCCCGAAACTTTTAT
>NW_022639710.1:249022-249139 GCF_010583005.1 Odontomachus brunneus
GCGTGCGTGCGTGCGTGCGTGCGTGCGTGCGTGCGCGCGCGCGCGCGTATGCGTGTGCGTGTTTGTGTGTATAAGGTGTAGTAAAAAGAAATCCATTATTTTTCCAATAGATGGCTT
>NW_022639710.1:249149-249280 GCF_010583005.1 Odontomachus brunneus
AGCAAAGCAATTTCAAATTTTAACATAAAAATGGCGATAACTCGGAAACGCATTTTTTTACCTATGTTATGTTTGTATCAACTTTCTTGTTTTTGGTTCCCCATTCATCTCCCGAGCGATTGACCTCGACT
>NW_022639710.1:249290-249448 GCF_010583005.1 Odontomachus brunneus
GAAATGAAGTACTAAAAAGTTAAGATAAAATTCTGAAAAAATTTTCAGAGCTCTACGAGAACAATATACAATTTTTACCTCTTCATATTTTCCGAGCTCTACGAGAACAATATACAATTTTTATCTCTTCATATTTTCCGCTAAAGTTGATAGAATTC
>NW_022639710.1:249458-251383 GCF_010583005.1 Odontomachus brunneus
ATACATATATACATACATACATATATATATACATATATATATATATGTATATATATATGTATATATATATATATGTATATATATAGGGTGTTCCGTAAGTCGAGGTCAATCGCTCGGGAGATGAATGGGGAACCAAAAACAAGAAAGTTGATACAAACATAACATAGGTAAAAAAATGCGTTTCCGAGTTATCGCCATTTTTATGTTAAAATTTGAAATTGCTTTGCTTTCGAATTTTTTTGTCAAAATTGAAACATAAGATGGTTTTTATGAGTTTCAAAACACAACTAAAATCAAATAAAAGTTTCGGGCTGCTTTAGCACTACCCGCGTGGAGTCACTAAATACCACAGGAGTGACGAACTGTGGTGTTCTGATCTCTGCCAAGAGATGCTAAGCGGGTTGTACCTCCACGCGGTGCATCCTGGGTAGTACTAAAGCAGCCTGCAACTTTTATTTGACTTTAGTTGTGTTTTGAAATTAATAAAAATCATCTAATGTTTCAATTTTGACAAAAAAATTCGGAGGCAAAGCAATTTCAAATTTTAACATAAAAATGGCGATAACTCGAAAACAACGCATTTTTTTTACCTATGTTTGTATCAACTTTTGTGTTTGGTTCCCCATTCATCTCCCGAGCGATTGACCTTGACTTAGGGAACAGTCTGTGTGTGTGTGTGTGTGTGTATGTGTTGATGTAACATTACTTTTAAAGTTGGTATTTAATGAATATTTTTCCAGTAAATATTAACTATCAGTAACATAATATCAATGTTATAATTTCCTATCATTTTCTTTCATACACGATTTCTTTTATTTTAATATATAGAAAGATGTTAAAGTAATGTTATCGAAGAGGGAACATAGATGTATATTTTATTTATGAATTTAAGGATAATAATGCACTTTATGCACAGATAAAGATGTACAAACCCAGTAAACACCAACTAACAATAACATAACATTAATGTTATAATTTCCTATTCAACAATGTAAATGGAATATAATGTGTTTTATGTAACAGTTACATTCTTAAGTAGGAAATTATAACATTGATACTATGTTATTGATAGTTAGTGTTGTGACGTGGCAGCCGTGGAGGCGCCCGTCTCAAGAATCCCGTACCGATTTAGCGAGAATGTTTGTCGCGTGCCGTGTCGCTAACGGTTTCCGAGACCTTGCCGAATATCGCGTTCCGTCGAATTGTTTATTGTGACGATCTAGAACAAAGCGAAGAAGCGATTTTTGCGAGCGGAGCAGATGCGAAGGTCAGCGCGTCCCGAATTTTGTGCCCCTCGACGTCCCTTGCCGGCCACCAGGACGAGGAGCGGAGGACATCGAGGAGCGAGGACGCAGCAGATGACAACTAGCGAAGCCCTTGCTCAGGTGAATCGCACTCTCGTACTTTGGTGGTTAAAATATATTATCGCGAATTATCGGGCGCTCAGCAATAGAGAATATTCTATCGCTGAGAAGCTATTGTAGTTATAACACAGTATTGCGCTTAGACGGATCAGCTGTGTTTACTTTTAGCGAAGCAGCCGTCGTGAGGAACCCAGCAGAAAAAAACGGGAGAGCCGAGAGAGACAACAGGCGAACTCCCGATGTCAACAGTGTCTCGAGACAAAAAGTGTCTCGAGACAAGATTACCGAAATCTGCCGATTCTCGACGACCGACCCCAGGACGAGGGGGGGCAGCGACGAGGAAGGATCCGCGAGGATACGCGATCCTCCCAGGAAGAATCAGCTGGTAGCCTTACCGCGATCATTGCCGCGTTCAGACCAACGTTCTGACGAATACCGTACCGACCGTGAAAGAGTGAGCGAGATAGCGTGGAGAGAGAGCGAACGGTGAGAGAGCGGAGAGCGAGAGTGGAGCGAGAGAGAGAGAGAGAGAGAGAGAGAGAGAGAGAGAGAGAGAGAGAG
>NW_022639710.1:251543-251922 GCF_010583005.1 Odontomachus brunneus
GATTCCGTTCCGGTAATTTTGATGTCAAAGATGCATCACGCTCTGGAAGGCCAATTGTCGAAAATGTCGATAAAATAATGGAAATCGTCGAGTCCGACCGTCATGTAAGCACTGTTTCGATTGCCCAGGAGCTAAACATTGTACAAAAAACCGTTTGAAACCACTTGAATAAGGCTGGATACAAAACGAAGCTCGATGTATGGGTCCACACGAGTTAATGCAAAAAAACCTCATGGACCGAATTTCCATCTGCAAATCGCAACAAAATCGACCCATTTCTGCAGCGGATGGTGACTGGTGATGAAAAGTGGGTCACTTACGACAACGTCAAGCGAAAACGGTCGTAGTCAAAACGCGGTGAGCCGGCGCAAACGGTGGC
>NW_022639710.1:251932-252079 GCF_010583005.1 Odontomachus brunneus
CCTGGCTTGCGTTTTCGCCTTTATCGAAGAAAAACTGTAAAATATGGCGTATTTTCTCTTTTTTTTTCTGGTGTCTATCTTTGACGCGCGCTCAAACAATACTGAGTCAAACAATCACAAAACTGTCTGAGACGTTTTTTTTAGTAC
>NW_022639710.1:252154-252733 GCF_010583005.1 Odontomachus brunneus
TAAGCCAGAATTGACGGTCAGGAAGTGTGTTGCTGATGAACACACTTTGCTGTTGGTGGGATTGATAGGGAATCATCCACTATGAGCTGCTCCCCTACGACCAAACTCTTAATTCGGACCTGTACTGTCAACAATTGGACCGTCTGAAGGAATCAATCGCCCAGAAGCGGCGAGCTTTGGCCAATAGGAGAGGAATTGTGTTCCATCAGGACAACGCCAGGCCACACACATCGATAGTGACTCGCCAGAAGCTCCGGGAGCTTGGTTGGGAGGTTCTTATGCATCCACCTTATAGTCCGGACCTGGCACCAAGTGATTACCACCTGTTCCTATGGCGAATGATTTTGCTGGTGAAAAATTCGCCTCAAGAGAAGCTTGTGAAAATCGACTGTCCCAATTTTTTGCCAATAGAGACAAGGGTTTCTATGAGAGAGGCATAATGGAATTACCTTTAAAATGGCAACAAGTTATCGAACTAAACGGTGCATATTTGACCTAAATCTGATCATTCTAACTATGCTAAAGAAAGCCTTCAATTTCATACAAAAATAATGGATTTCTTTTTACTACACCTTATAT
>NW_022639710.1:252776-253058 GCF_010583005.1 Odontomachus brunneus
GTGTTTCTATTTAAAAAAGCAAAGTTGACCTTGTTCTGACCTTTGCGACGCCATCCTATGTCAAATAACTACTATCGTTGAATGTGCTTTTTTAAGCCTTGCAACTTTTATCTGAAACATTTTTCTCTAAAATGCTCCCCCGCCGAGTTATCTTGCCGTTCCGGTACTTTTGCTATACCGCGTGCGTGCGTGCGTGCGTGCGTGCGTGCGTGCGCGCGCGCGCGCGTATGCGTGTGCGTGTTTGTGTGTATAAGGTGTAGTAAAAAGAAATCCATTATTTTT
>NW_022639710.1:253068-262690 GCF_010583005.1 Odontomachus brunneus
ATTGCGCGTGATTGGCTGTCACAGTATCAGGACCATAAACACTATTCACATTTTCAGCCGCCTGGCTTGCGTTTTCGCCTTTATCGAAGAAAAACTGTAAAATATGGCGTATTTTCTCTTTTTTTTTCTGGTGTCTATCTTTGACGCGCGCTCAAACAATACTGAGTCAAACAATCACAAAACTGTCTGAGACGTTTTTTTTAGTACGAAATCTTATCTTTCTAACGCCATCTAGTGTAAACCGATCGTACTTATACAACGCGAGATACACATTACTAAGCCATCTATTGGAAAAATAATGGATTCCTTTTTACTATACATTATATTATGCATCCATTGTTAAATTCATGGCACAGCGGTTATGTTGTGCTGAATATTAATAAACTTGGCCAGCTAAATTATTTGTTTTTCTTAATTTGAGGTTACGTCTATTGTATGATAGAAGTATGCATATGTTACGCAGTCTGCGACAAAACTATTCCGCAGATTACGCTAAAAACTGCTGAAAAACGCGGAACGCTCGTGATTGGTTCCGCTCTCGTTCCGCGCTCCGCTATTCCGCTGCATGGGTTTGCACCCTGAGTAAAAATATTTAGCCAGTCGAGCTAATGACTGGCTAAAAAACTTATCTAGTCATTATTATCTAGCTACTAGTCTTGAAATCTGCTCTACTCGATATATTTGTGTTCGGATGTAGAGCGCCTCTCGCCGCATTCATCTGCACGTCTCAACTTAGAGCATCGAGTTAATCTTTAGACTGCCGAGGCTGCGTTCGGAAACATTACCCAAGTGTACCTGTTGCGTTGTAGTGAGCGAAATACAAGAGTGAGATAAAAAGAAAGGAAGAGTACGTCGAGTGTCGTTTTCGAACGCAGCCCGGGAAAGCCACTTGATGGCTTTTGAGTGTGGGTTAAAATATTACTATTTTTAGTGGTATTTTAAATACTAAATGTATCAAACATATATGTGTGTATGTAGCCTTCGCAAATCGTGTCTCTCCGGTGCCTTCGGGCTTGTTCGCATTTACGTCGCCGAAACATATGCACTAATTGTAATGCTCCATTATGTATAACACCTTGCTTTCAAAAAATTATCATTTGAAAGAAATTTTATCATAATTACGGAAAATAGTCAACATAAAAAAAAATCATAAAATGTATTAAAAGATATAAATGTTGAAAAATACAAAAAAATATAAAAAATCAAAAACTTATAAAACAAGCAAAAAAATAAAAAAAAATACAAAAATTAAACATTTAAAAGACCAAACAAAAAAAACTGCATAAATCTATACGTTTATATTTATTTATATTGTCAATATTGCGTTTAGGACTCGATATTTCGTAAATCTATGTTCAAAATTTGGTATCAGCGATACCAAAAATCCCCAAATACATTATTTTTTAGAAAATAAAAATTTCTTATATTTCATCGTGTGTTTCCTGTGTGTTGGCCGGGAAAGCCACTGTGGCTCTACATAAATCTCAAAATTCTACGCCATGTATATATTACTTATACAGAAAAACTTTTGAGAAAAAAAAACCACTTTTTTAATGAGAAAATGTCGGCAGCCTTAAAGTAAAAGACCGCCAAATATACAGAGCGAACACAGCATCGCGTTGTAATCGTATTATCATCACAAGGGGTAACGCTCAACAAATGTAAACAGTCTCAACGAACGAGATAAGCATAAAATTATCTAGTTGTATATAATACCTGACACAGCAGATTAAAAGACTACGACTTGGACAAACAGAATTTCATTGTTTCAACGAAACCTACTTTCGCTTTCCGAATCCCAGGAACACCGGCGAGCATCATCCGACCGTAAACCGTCCATTACAATGTGTTTACGCCAATTTTTCTTCATAAAATCTCTTTAAAAATCAATTCTCAAAACTTTGGACAGTATTTAAGAAATACTTTGTATATATATACAGAGTGTCCCAAACTCTCCTCCGCATATTTTGTAGGAATGTAGAATTGGTCGAGGTAAACATAAAAGTCCTATACTGTTTTGCGATATTCGCAATAATAACCAAGAAATTAATTGTAAAAGATTAAGGAAAAACGTATGCTGAATGGTTGAGGGAGGAGCGCTCGCGATCCAGTAATATAGCAAGCAAATATCAGCGCGTGACATATCGCTATGATCCTACATCTTGCCGCACCGTGCCAGTAGGAGCGCAGCAATATAAGTATAGGCAATGGTGCGTCGTTTTTCCAATCACCGCGTATCGACATCCGTGCGCTATATTATTAGGCCGCAAGCACTCTTTCCTCAACCATTCAGCGTGCGTTTTTCCTTAATTTTTTACAATTAATTTCTTAGTTATTATTGCGAATATCTTGTGACGATGCACACTGACATCGTCACTAATCCGGCCCGACCGACCACCAGTCGGGCCGTGCACCGGCGCGTTGCGCCAACAACGCCGTAAGGCCTACACAACACGCGTAAACGTCAGACAATACGCGGAAACAAAGCGAGCGAAGAACACGCGATAACGCGACAGCAATAACACAAAAGAATCGATCAAGAACGAGCGCCACGGGCACGCGACAACCACGTGCACAGCGAGCGGAGACAAAGCGGCGTCGAGTATATAATCCGCGACGCCGAATTAATCAGGACCAGACCGATCCGGACCGTCAACCAAACTCGATGCTACACAGCGGAGAGCAAGGCCTACGACCGACTCGTATCTGTCTCCTCAGTCTACCTAGGATCACATTCTCGCGAGCAAGGACCGAAGCCAGTACGTTAGCTGCGCTCTGTCGAGCTTTCTCGACCCTTGTTCTTAGCCTCTCGACGGGCGAGATCGGGGGTGAATACGCCGATACATCGACTACTCATTCCCCATCTCGTCACCTGCGACACAGGCGTGCAAGCGAGCGCGTCTCCACCAAGAATGCAAAAACATGCCGTGCTGGGACACGGATTCGATATCGCCGACACCGCGCGGTCCCCACGATCGACCACGCGAGCCGCGCACGAATCGCGACCGCCGAACCGCAATACGCGACCGCCTGCCGAATATCCGAGGTGAGTCTAGCCTTCGCGCTATACGCTCCGCCTACCGTCTTAACTGCCGCGGCACACCGAAACCGCGACCCGGTAACTGGCGCCGTCGCCCAGGAGAACTGTACACTAACACACGATTACTCTGTACGAAGGCCCAATAAACCTTTTTGTTATTTTTATTTATTACAATCCGCGTTGTCTTATTTCACGAACCCGGATTCCGGCGAGCAAATAATCCCTTGGTACCGACAACAACCGGCCCGCGGAGTACGGTTGTTACAATCTCAAAACGGTATGGACTTTGTCTATACCGTCCATCTCGACCAATTCTATATTTCCCCAAAATATGCGGAGGATAGTCTGGGACACTCTGCATACAATATAGGGCAATAACCATCCACGTCAAATATTTCTACTATTTCAAACAATATAACAAAATAATGTATACAAAAGTTTTATAGTTTCAAAGGAGATGTAACGCAGTGACAATGATTCTTTTGTGAATAAAAATATGTAGATTTTAAAGTCATTTAAAATTTTTTTATTAAAATTATATGGAAACATGGTTTTTCTAACAAATTAATTCTTCTGATTATTCTGCGTATAAAAGTATTCGAGTAGATTTACCAAAAAATGGATATTTTTCGAGATATTTTTCGTTTTATACTGATATTTTTTATGTGAATTTGAATAGTTTACGATTTATTTGATATTTTGTACTGAATCTTGTACTGATATCTTGTATGTATGTGTTTGTTTATAGTTATTATGATCAGTTATGTGCTTTGGAAGGAAAAATCCCAGCTCATGAATTGCAAATACCATTCAAATGGAAAGATGCTTTTGATCGTACAATTTTTGGTGGAAAACTTAGTTTAAGTAAGTATTTAGAAAAAAACAATTTTATCTTTTATTACATTATCCCCATTACCCTTATTTTTTGTTACATACAATCATGAAATTTCTTAAATTATTACACATTCAACATTTGAATATTCAATAGAAAAGCGCTACAAGAAGACTTATCATAATTTTTAAACAAAGAGTGCATGACAAAATAATACATAAGATAAAAGTGATATAAAGTTTAATCAAATAGTGTATAGCTATAGCTTACGTTATTGAATTCATATTATTATTATTAACAGCAATTAGTACATTGGCATATGAAAAAGTATGCGTTCTCTTCAATATCGCCGCTTTGCAAAGCTCGGTAGCTGCTATGCAATCATTAGACAGTGACGAAGGATTAAAGTTGGCGGCTAAATTATTTCAGGTTAATTTTTCTACATATTAATAACATTCCAAATAGCACAATATATTCCACAATCATCCCGAACGTATCTAAAATGCTTCGAGAGTGCTTCAGAATGACTTCAGAACATCTAGTGCTATTTGGGATTTTTAACACATCGATTATGCTTTAATTGATTAATTTCTTCCTATTTTAGCAATCGGCTAGTATATTTAATTTCTTGAAAGGAGCTGTTATGATAGCAATTCAACAAGAACCAACACCTGACATTAGTCCAGAAACGCTTGGCGCGTTAAGTGCATTAATGCTCGCACAAGCACAAGAAATATTTGTGTACAAAGCAATCCATGATTCTATGAAAGACGGTATTGTCGCTAAATTAGCGGCACAAGCAGAAGAATTGTATGCGGTTGCTTTAAAAATGTTTCAGAAAGAAATCTTTCGTGCATTTTGGGATAAAGAATGGGTACCTCTGGTTAGTAGACTAAAACTCGGTTTTTTATTCTCCGATTAACTTGTGGTCTAGATTTTAGGCCGTGGTATATACAAAAACTTAAATAATAAGACGTAAGTAAAACTTAAATAGTAAGTTAAATGGTATGAAAATTGTCGGCTGAAGTTCTGTATCCGACTCTCGTCCGATTTTAATGAAATTTTACGTACACATAGCATTTATTAAATATAGTCGAATGTTACAAATGCGAATATGCGGAAACGTCTCATTTTCGAGAAATTCAATTTTAATTATTCGACGAGAAACTTCGTTTCCCTTTTTCTTATATTAACCGATATTCGAGATAATGAAAAATATCGTAGAAAAGCAAAGAACTCATCAATTTAATAGGGCAAAATTTGGACGTTACGTTTACACCTTGCATAGAGATCTTTGTTAATCTTTTTTGAATCTGGTATTTTAGTATAATAGACTGACCAATTTAATAAGGCGAAAGATTTAGGCGTTATATCAGTTACGTTTTCACTTTGTACAAAGGTCTTCACATATTTATTATATATTGAAGTGTACTAGCACAATAACAAATAGATGTAAATATAAGAAATATAAAGAAATATAAACATAAACATACAAAAAGAAATATAAACATACAAAAGTAAACAAATATTTCAAAGTTATTTAACAGCACTGTCGTTAGAAGTTACAGAATAGGCCTAGAAGTTCGTTATAAAGCTTATGTAGAGAAGTGAATCAGCAGGAGTTGGATATATAAGTAGAATTCGAATAATTTTTTTTTGTTGAATATAAAGATTATTTTATTAACTACTTAACTTATACAATAACTAATTGAAGCTGGCATTATTTTGAGCGGTATGCCGTTTTAGATAGAGATACAGCTATTCGATGTGCACAAGATCATCAACTACTTCAGCCGTATAACTTGTCGGCGTCATCAAGTGAATATGACATCCTATATACATCGTGATTATTTTGGTCAATTCTGCAATCCTCCTAAATTTAAAATTTCTCACTCATCTATAGTGGGAGAAGAACTTTATATAATATTTGGTTTGATGGGTATCGATTACCCATTGAAATTATCATTCGATTAATATATACGTGGATGTCAAAGCTAAGTTACGAGGATGCAATAAGGGAAGTTGTTCGTGAAAATGCCACAATTTCTAGGGAAACTGTAGCCGATTAGTACAATTATTGTCGAGAGGTCATTGTTGATCATTATATTGGCCTCTAAATAAATAAAAGTTTAATAGGTAGTTCCAGTAAAAAATTGTACAAGTTGACGAAGCTAAATTTGGACGTCGTAAATATCATCGTAGACGATGTGTAGAAAGTCACTTCCAGCCAGCACAAATTCGTTCCTGGAATATCTTCCGATCTTCCAGTAGGAAGATTTGAATATTCGTAGAAAGTTCTTTTAAGAAGATAAATATTCTGGGAATATTTTTGTTTTCAAAAGGATACTATCTTAAATATTCTAATAATATTCATCGGGAATATTCCCACATATATTCATAGAATATTCTATGCATGATTTAATTTTCGATCGAGGAATATTCTACACATTTGAAAAAAGTTTGTTAGAAAAGTTGTTAAATAAAAAAGAAGATCTTTAATTCTAGAATATTTGTTGTGGTTGCTAATGTGATTCTAGTTATGTTATTGCAATCTTTTTATAATGGTATTTCATTTAATTAATTCCATTTATTAATTTGCTTGGAAAAAATCGCTGACTCCAGTGGGACTCGAACCTGAGATCTTTAGTTCTTGAGGAACTTGCCTTACCTACTGAGCCATTGCTATTAACTGATGAGAACGACTATTATAATGGTACATGTGTCGTTTGCTTTGAGCGCTTTCAAAGTATTTTTCGTTTTCAAAGTATTTTTTATTAATGTATCGAATTTAGTACAGAGTAAAAATTTTCAATTAGCTCCTTCAAACTTTTCAATATATGAAAATGAGTATATCCCGTACCACATATGCTTACAAGATTATTTTCCGAATATTCCAGTATACAAGATTTTTGAATATTTCAAAAATCACATTCGAATAATATTCCATACAGAATACATAATATTATTCAATTACGAATATTTCAAGTACCATTACAGAGAAGATTCATATTCCTATAACAATATTAGAATATTTATTTCAGAATATTTATTAGAATCTTTATTTCAGAATATTCCTCTAGGACGATTTATAGCATTTTCCGGAATATTCTTGGATAATCTGTATTGGCTGGGACTGGCTTTTAGAAATGATCGAGGGTGAAGACTTTCGTCTTGAAATATGTCCTAATAATGAGAACAAATACTTGTTCCTCTTATTAAAAATTATGTGGCTCCTAGTACTATAATTCGAACTGATTATTGGAAGGCATATTGTGCATTGTCTCAGTATGATTATCATTATTTGCATCAGACAGTTAGTTATAAGAAAGAATATATTACTGCAAAAGGAATTCATACAAATCGCATCGAATCAGTATGGCGACCAATGCGGATATTTTTTCGTGGCAGATTAGTAAATGACGAATATTTTGCCAATTATTATGTTGAATATCAATGACGGCGATTTGTTCGTAAAACTAATATAGATCCTTTTGAAGATTTTCTTTGTGCTATTTGAAACGCTTATCCTTTATAAAAAAAAATAGTTGTATATTTTCTCTTGTTTTGTTTATATATTTAATATTTCTATTGTTTATATATTTTATTATAACACACAAACTTATAACACTTATAATTTTATAAGATATTAATAAAATAAAATATATTAGCAAGATATTTTCAAATTCTAGTCTTCTTTTACATAGCAATCTAAGAAATTATATAATCACATAATTACAAAATATTTCGGGTTGCAATATCTTGGAAATAAGACGTTTCCGCATATCCGCATTTGTGACATTCGACTATATTTAATAAATGCTACGTGTACGTAGCAAAAATTTCACTAAAATCAGAGGAGGGTCGGATACGGAACTCTTACCAAATTATCCAAATAATAATCGATAATCGATTATTCTTACTATGGTTAAAGAATTATTAACTGTGATTGGTTAATTTTTATACTGCTTATATTTTATTGCTTAAATTTTCTACGTGTCACAGTCCTACAGTCTAAAATATAGGTTAATGAAATAATGAAAGACCGGGCGTAAAAAGATCCTTGAAACGTATTTATTTCATTTATACTTGCGTATACATTATTATTATAAATATAAATATTATTATAGATAGCAGGTAAACAAGCTGGTTATCGTGCTATGTCAGAGTATTATCAGTCGCTTGTATGCAAAAACAATAAAATGATTGGAGAAGAGATTGCCAGATTAGAGGTAATTACAATATCAGTAAAATTCCACTGCAATCTCTTGTAAATTTATTTAATTTATTATTATATTATTTATATTATTTATTACTATATTATTTAAATAATATTATTTATATTATATTATTTATTATGTTATATTATTTATTGATTATACAGTAGCATATTAATATTCTCAGTATGCTGTGGAGCTATTCAAAGCTGCTCAAGAGAGATCAAACAAGCCTAATTTATTCCAAGACTATGCTAACAAAGCACAGAGAAATTTAACGGAAGTGAAGAAGGATAATGATTTTATATATCATGAAAGAATTCCAGACGTCAAGAATTTGGAAGCGATAGGAAAAGCTACTGTCGCCAAATTACTTCCACTTCCTGAAACATTCAGTTCTAATTTTAAAGGTTTGTGATAATGATTTTATTTTCATGTATAAAATAAATTGTGATATATATGTTTATAGACCTCTTTGCTGAATTACTGCCTGTTGGTATACACCATGCATTGTCAGCTTATGAAACACGTCGTAATGAACTTGTCAATTACGAAGTTTCGAATTTACGTGAAATGACTCAACTTCTAAATAGGTACATGCGTAAAATAACAACTTATTGTCAAGTTGTCAACGTTTCGTAACTAATCACTCAATTGTATGTGTACAGCGTTTTGGCAAGTTTGAATCTACCAGCAGCTATAGAAGACACTAGTGGAACGGAAATACCTCAATCGCTCTTAGAAAAAGCGTGTTACGTACGAGATGCAGGTGGAATAAGAGCTTTGGAAGCATCCATGAAAGAATTGCCGGATTTGTTGCAACGTAATAAAGAACTTCTGGACGAGGTAAAAATATTCTTTAAAGCTATTTTGTATATTACACGTGTATATATTCTATACAACATAAATATCTAAAAGATATCCAAGAGACGTCTAAATGTTATCCTATTTGCTTCAGATGTTTTCAAGATGTCTCTAAGATATATTTTAGACATTTGTGCTGTCTGGGATATAGCCGCGCATGTATGTGTACAAGTGCCTAGGTGCTTGTATACGCGTCTTGTTAATACATTTATTTATTTACTTATAGTCTGAAAGAATGCTGCAAGAAGAACGTGAATCTGATAATCAACTACGAGATCAATTCAAAGAACGTTGGAAGAGAATACCAAGTTCTCGCTTGACAGAACAGTTTACTGTCAATTTACAAAAATATCGTGAGATTATTAATAACGCAGTTGCTGCTGATAAGGTAATTTTTTTAGGAAAAGAGATCATGGATGGTTGTTTGCAGTTGTATGTATTAGGACCTTAACTTAGTTTCCGCCCGCAAATGTTAGATGGCAATGCAAACAGTTCTAGTAGTCATTACTAACGAAACAGGTAGTTTGTGATTAATTTCGACATTTCTCGATAACATTCAGTCAGCATACACAATTATTTTCCTAAACAACAATTTCTTTTGCTTTGTGAAAAATGGAACGCGATAAAGTGTTTTTTCGACATGTGCTTTTGCACTATTTTGATTTGAAAAAA
>NW_022639710.1:262822-280498 GCF_010583005.1 Odontomachus brunneus
ACACGCTTCCGAAATGTTGAAGAAGTGCGAGAATGGGTGGACGAATGGATTGCTTCGAAACAAACATCGTTTTATCGAGATGGTATCGCCCAGTTGCCAGAAAGATGGCAAAAAGTTGTAGAAAGTGATGGAAAATACTTTCATTGAAATAATTTAAATACATTTTTTACAATAAATGCTTTTTCTCAGTATTTTTTGGGCGGAAACTAAGTTAAGGTCCTAATATTTGTGTACTTTTACTAATTCCGCTATATTGGTTATATGCAGGTGGTTCGTGAAAAATATGAGAACCACAAAGAAGGAATGGAAATTTTAAGTTTAGATGAGGATGAACTTACTAGTAGTGTTCCACAGGGTTCCGCTGTTCAAGAAAGTAATGTTGTTATGCAACTTAGAAAATTAATGGAAGATGTAAGTGAAAGATAAAAAGACTATGACAAATGAATTCATGTAAACGCAACTTGAATTTTTAAGGATTTTAAGTAATTATCCTTGAATATCTTTGTTTTAGGTTGGGACTTTGAAAGCTGAACGTGATGCTATCGAAAGCGAATTTAAGTCCGCTACTAATGATATGAAAAGCACATTTTTATCTGCATTGGCCAAAGATGGTGCGATCGATGAACCGAATATATCTGTCGAGAGTTTGGGAAAATGTTACGGACCTTTGCAAAAGCAAGTACGAGAAAATATAGCACGGCAAGAAGAATTAGTCGCTGAGATTCAGGTATGTCTAGATTTTTGTAGGAAAAAATGGTAATCGTCTATGATATAATATAATTGTATAATTGTCTATTATTACATTATAATTGATAATTATCTATGGTGATATAAAGAAATGAAACATAAATTAATTTGTAATGTAATTTTAGAGTTGCCATGCAGAATTTACAAACGAACAAGCCGGTGCTGGTAGTTCGCGAGAAACAATGCTCTGTAAGCTGGCTTCCGCCTATGATGCTTTTAAAGAGCTTAAAAGTAACTTAACAGAAGGGGCTAAATTTTATAATGATTTAACGCAGGTATATTTGCGCATCTATTATATTCTTTCGTATGTTCACCATTAAAATGTCGTTGATGTGTCTACACATATACGTTTTTTTTTTTCAATAGTTACTGGTG
This sequence comes from Odontomachus brunneus, assembly GCF_010583005.1. Classification (NCBI taxonomy): domain Eukaryota; kingdom Metazoa; phylum Arthropoda; class Insecta; order Hymenoptera; family Formicidae; genus Odontomachus; species Odontomachus brunneus. The sequence continues at coordinate 263,945 of NW_022639710.1, forward strand.
GTTTTCCAAAACAAGATATCCGATTTTTGTTTTGCCCGAAAAACTGAAAAGGAGGAGTTACTGAAGGATTTAACGACAAATTTGAGTCATACCGGTCCTGCTACGACACCGAACATTCCATCGCATCACAGCGGTACAATTAATACCATTAATTTTGATATTATACTTATAATAATATTTCTCAATCTTTCTTAGATGGTATATACCATTATTAGTCAAATAGTTGTAGCGATATTTAAGGCTCTGCTATTTCTGGAGCGGTCATATTGGTTTGATGACGTCAGAAGCGAGAAATGACATTCTGTAAAATAGTTGCGTTTTATTGCTTTATTTTTTACTTTTCCCTGAAAAACCAAATATTTTCCTAATCCTAAAACCTATAAAAAATACAGCAAACTCAGATATCTGGCTAATATATCACGTAGCATCGTAAAATAATTCCTGAAATAATGGTACATTTTCGGCTGTCACGGTGGTTTGATAGCTGAGATATCAGCATGTATAAACATATATAATTTCTCGATTTTCACAATGTATCACATGTATCACAGAGTTTACTGCACATTTTACGGCTATGAGGATAACACAGTTCACGGAGAAACTGCTAAATAACGCGATAAAACGCAACTATTTTTCCGAAGTGTCAAGCGAGGCCTAGCGTGAGCCTGGCCTAGTGTTAATCAATCAGCTACGCTGACACGGCTATTTCGTGTTCTCGACACTAATAGGCGCCACTGTCAATTCAGACTTTCTGCGGCGAGATAACAGAGTTTTAAAAATTGTCCACTAAGTAAAAAGCTAGATACTGCAGAAAATATTTTAGATTATTACATTTTATGAAGATATTAAATCTTTACTTAAAGGGCCACCTGGCGTAAACCAAACAGCGGATACAGCATCGTCACCACAACTACCTTATCCTGTGCAACAAAGTGGTATGCCCATGCCTTATGGTGCTACACCAGCAACACCATATCCAGCATATATCCCTCCACCTATGCCAGCAGCTTATAATCCGTATGCAACGATGCCATATCCTACACAAGGTATACAAATTTCTCCAGTCTTATTTCTAGTCATGTGTTATTGGGAATTATTACGAATATCTGATAAAAACTTCGGATATTGAAACCAAAAAATTTCGAAAAATCTTGGATGTTATCAAAGTCTCAGTATGATTAATTATTGTTATACACAATATAATTTATGTGCATATACATTTATAGATTTCTCATCTATACAGGTCCCATTTTAATCGATCACCTCAAATATCTTTTGAACAGTGCATTTTAGGGGAAAATGTTTCAGATAAAAGTTTTGGGATTTCGAGAGAGACATAAGATGATATCATTGGTTTGACCTCGAGTAGCGTCGTCAAGGTCAGGACAAGGTCACTTTGAATTTTTTAAATGGAACCCCCCATTTTTCATTACATATTCTTATAGCATACCTCGAGAGCTTTCCAAAACACTATAATAAAATATTTTTTCATCAAGTATCTTTCAAGTTAAAAGGCTTCAAAGTTACAATATTGTTGCCATTAGCATTGGTACCCAAGGTGTTCGACCGACGGCTAAAACCTTTTGAATGTTGTTCAAGGCCATGATCTTGATAACATTTGTCAAGATCAAGGCGATTGGAGGCTTTTTCTAATATTTTCATTTCTTCAAATTTTACAGTGAAAACGAAAATAATTTAAAATCATGGGGTAACATGTGGAGTCCGATTGACTCTAAAGGATCATATGAAGGTCACAATGTTTCGTCGGGGCCACAAAGAAGCATACGTGTGAAATCTCATTAATAAATTTCTTTAATAATTATAGCATTGTGACGCCACTCGAGGTCAAACCAATGATCATCTTATGTCCCCCTCGAAATCCCAAAACTTGTATCTGAAACATTGTTCCCTAAACTATTCAAGAGATATTTGAGGTAATCGATTAAAATTGGACATCCTGTATATACTTTACTTTAGCATGCTTTACTTTAGTTTTTCAGAAACTTTCAGTTCTAAATAATATTATATCTTCGTACAATCAATTGCTTTATAACATGTAAATACATAACTATTTTTTTATTATGACTACTTATATTTATTATGAAAGTGCAAAATTTTTTCTGCTTAATGCAGCCATTGTCGTTTATAATCCAAACAAACTTGTGTTTATAGGTCGTTATATCACATGTTTTGCGATAGTAAATTTTTTATAGTATAGATCGTTATTTTTTGTTGAACTTTAAGTACCGCTTTATTAATTGCATAAATATACATCAATCAATTTATAAATATATTTTCATGACTATGAAAACAGAGATTTGATTGCTCATTATTAACGATCTAATCTATATTATACATAAAGAAAAAAAGAAAAAGAAAGAGAGAAAAGTGTATGATATATTTGTGGAATTTTAGGAGGATATAATCCGTACCAGCCGATACCTCAAGCTCCGTACGGTGGCTACGCAACATTACCGCGTTATAGTGGTGCTCAACCGCCACGTGGTCCAAACCCATGGTAAAAATTATACAGGAGCATGTAGTATTAATAATAATATTAGAGTATACTTTATAGTATACTGTGATTTTGTGATTAATATGTAAATCATAATATTGATTGAGATAAATCAAGCATTTTATATATAAAAAATTCGCTATTAACGTACAACAAATTCATGAAGACAATGATAGCATTCGACAAAAGTCAATATATACGTTAGCACTTTGTGTTATATTCTTGAACACTTTGTGTTATATTCCAGATTCAACTTAATGTTTCTTTTTATGGTTACAAGCGGTTATGCTTTCCAGCACTTTATACGTATTAAGTGCATTTTTAATATGCTAGGAAAAAATTGCAACTACTTAATAAATATGTAAAAAAATGGCTAGACAGTGTTTAGTAGATGTCATGACAATTGCAAAATTGCTTTTTTTGCTGAATGCATCCAATGCCGTTTATAATTCAAAGAAATTTGCGTTTGTGGGTCGTTGTATTACACGTTTTGCGATAGTAAAATTTTTATAATACAGATTGCTTTTTGTTGAGCTTTAAGTGCCGCTTTATTAATTGCATAAAGATACTTTATATATATATCAATTTATAAATATATTTTTAAAATAAGCTGAACATGTATAAATTATTTTTACACCTGTTATTGAGATTTTATTGGGAAAAAGTTGTAAGTTGGTCCTAATGTTGATTATGTAGATATTGAGCAATACAGATGATTATATTATTAAGAATACATTATTAATAAAGACAATTTGTATTGATGTCATAATATGACTTTATAGTAGTATGTAAAGCATATTTTATATAATTGCGCAATATTGTATACATAAAATGTGTGACGTAAATAAAAAATATGCATCTACGAGTTTTCTTCAAACAATTGAAAGATCATTGATAATGATTTAGATTACTTTTACATTTTTATAATATTGTTCCATGTCATGCATAATATTTATTTTCTTATACATTGCTATAAATAATATATCGCAAGTAAATAATATAAAATAAGCATTTTACACATGAGATGTAATTACACTGCGCAATTAAATTTTTTTTAAGCTTTGGCATTCCAACGGTACGTTGTGCTGTCGACTTTTTCATAGGAAATTAAAGGTCATTTAGCACATTTTGAATCTATTATCCTTGTTAAGTTTTATTATTATCTATACACTAAAAATTTTTTTTTTTCGAAACTATATCAGGTTTCACGCCCAATTGCTCAGTAACTTCCTTAGCAGTTTTTCGCTTAAAGGGGAACACCTATGTAACCGACTGAAAATGAGATCTATATTTGGGAATTTTTTTTATTTACTAAATCGTGTTATTAAAAAATGAGTTTGATAACTTCATTAGGCATATCAAAAAGTACAACAAATAATTTTTTTATAATTAAATTTTATAAAATGGTGGATCTGCAGAAACGTGAAGAAGACAGTCGATTTGGCAAGGTGATCCGCGATTAGCAGCATAAGTGCCGTAATTTTTGGTATAGAATAAAAAAACAAATTTTTTTTCTTTACTTCAGTATCTAGAGAAATACGTAGCCGTTTTTATAATTATTGATTTTTTACAAAATGACGGAATTTAAAAGAAGAAAATCCATTTTTCCACAAGAAAAATCGAATAAAATCAGCTGTAACACAAAAAATTTGTAACTTATCAAAAAAATCCTACGTATTTCTCTAGAAAATTTAATTTTTTAAATACTATTAAAATTTGAAGTAAATTGATTAAAAATTGTTTGAATTCTACTGCTAGCAAACTTCAAAAACGCTGTTTTGAGAAAAATGCGTGTAAAATTTTGAATGTTAAAATTTTTAGATTAACAGCTATATTACTGACAGTTATAATACATTTGAAAGTAATAGAGTATTTACGCCATCTATGTACTAATTAGAAAACTTAGAATCGTCACAGGTAACTGCAGGTACAAATATTTGTATTTTAGGAATCCTAAACGTTTCGGAGTACCGAGTGTTCGCTTAGTCCGGCTTAGCGCGGGAGTCTATAACTTTAGAAAAAAAATTTCTTATTGCTATAAAACCACTTGCACTTTATTTTTAAGACCTTGAAGTGTATTTTAACAGAAAAAAACGATTTTCTGAAAATTCTACATAGGTGTTACCCCTTAACTCCACATCTGCACTAGGTGATTTAAGCTTAAGCCTCAAAAACTAACCAATCACAGTCGATTATTCTCCTCAAATTTGACTGCGATTGGTTAGTTTTTAAAGCTTAACATTGTAACAACCGTACTCCGCGTGTCGGTTGGTGTCGATGCCACGGACGTATTCGCTCGTCGGAGTCCGGGTTCGTGAAATAAAATGACGCGGATTGTAATAAACAAAAATAACAAAAAGATTTATTCAGCCTTGGTACAGAGTAGTCGCATATTAGTATACAGTTCTCCTGGGTGACGGCGCCAGTTACCGGATCGCGGTTTCGGTAGGCCGCGACAGGTAAGTCGGTAGGCGGAGCGTATAGCGCGAAAGCTAAGCTCGCCTCGGAGATTCGGCAGGCGGTCGCGTGTCGCGATTCGGTGTTCGCGATTCGTGCGCGGCTCGCGCGGTTGGTCGCGGGGACCGCGCGGTGTCGGCGGTATCGAAGTCGTATCTCAGTACTGTATGCTGTCTTCGCGTTCTTGGCAGAGACGCGCTCGCTTGCACGTCCGCGTCGCAAGAGACGGGATGGGACGTGAGTAGCCGATGTATCGGCGTACTCACCCCCGATCTCGCTCGTCGAAAGGCTGAGAACAAGGGTCGAGAAAGCTCGACAGAGCGCAGCTAACTTACTGGCTTCGGTCCTTGTTCGGGATGTCGACGGGATGCAAACAAGAGTCGATAAAGATCGACAGAGCGCAGCTAACGTACTGGCTTCGGTCCTTGTTTGCGAGGATGTGATAGTTGGCAGGTTGAGGAAGCAGATACGAGTTGGTCGTAGGCCTTGCTCTCCGCTGTGTAGCATCGAGTTCGGTTGACGGTCCGGATCGATCTGGTCTCGATTAATTTGGCGTCGCGAATTATATATTTGACGCCGCTTTGTCTTCGCTCGCTGTACACGTGCTTGTCGCGTGCCCGCGGCGCTCGCTCTCTATCGTTTCTTTTGTGTGACGCTGTGCTCGCGTTATCGCGTGTTCCTCGCTCGCTTTGTTTACGCTTATTGTCAGCTGTTTACGCGTTTTGTCCCTTAGGTCTTAGGGCTATCGCACACAAATTGACATAACTGCATATACATAGCATAAGACCGTATGTACCAATAAGCATCGAGTATTAAGTCGCCATATTGGTGTTCGATGCTTAATATTCGATGCTCATTGGTCCATACGATCTTATGCTATGCATATGCAGTTATATCAATTTGTGTGCGATAGCCCTTACGGCGTTTATGTTGGCGCAACGCGCCGGTACACGGCCCGACTGATGGTCGGTCGGGCCGGAGTAGTGACGATGCAGGTGTGCATCGTTACAACATTTAAGGCTCTTGCCCCTCGCCGCGGCCATATTGGTTTTATGACGTCAGAAGCGAGAAACAGCACGTAAAGAATTATTGTATGACATATCTAAATAGAAAGATATTCTTCACAAACATCACTCAAAATCACTTCAACATACTTGTAAAAAACTCCAAATTCTCACTTTTTCCTTGAGCAATCCATAGTTGATCAAACGAGTGTAAATTATGCTTCCACGTATTATATTTCATGAAAAGCCGAGAACTCTGAGTATTTTACAGGTTCGCACGATATGTGTAATGTCATAAAAATCCACTGAAACAAATAATATTTCACATATAAACACATTTCACATATAAACACATTTCACAAGAAAAAATTTGGCTGTCAACAGCAGTATTATGCTGGGATAAAGTTCCGAAAAGTATTTACCCTTGATTTTTTTAAACTGAGTATTCCTACGTATATTGACGGGCCGATTACTAATATCATAGTGAAAATTGGCGACTACTTGATTTTCATGGTGAAAACCATGAAAAACCCATAAAAATTATGGTTTTTATTACTTTTATTTTAGTAAATTATGGTTTTTATTACTTTTATTTTAGTAAATACGGAAAATAATAAGAAATGTTTTAAACAAAAGTTTTAGATCTCACTGAGATAAATATTTTAGGTCCTAAACATTTTCACCGTACGAATGATAATTTTCGAGGAAATCGAGTATAAAGATCGTAACAGCGTTCTAACGGTCTTTATACTCGATTTCTGCGAATCCCTTCTGCGGATTATTTTGCCATGTAGACAGTATATTCCCCCGAATCGTGATGAAAAGAAATAAAGGAAAGAGAACTTACAGTTATGAAAGAACTCTAACAAATTTTTTTAAGAATATTTTTAACATTTTTAACATTTGCAACACACGGGAAAATATCGAACGACTAGCGGAGGGCTGCGCCCCTCGCACCCCCCTAAAAATGAACCTAACCCTACCTATCGTCACATTAGCTGTCGGTCATTGTTTATTAAAAAGTTATTAAGAAAAAAAGTTAAACACTTTTTAACCTCAACAACGATAGACGTTAACGCTGTTACTGTCTTTATACTTCATTTCCTCGAAAACTATTATTCGTACGGTGAAAATATATACAACCTAAAATGTTTATCTCTGTAAGATCTAAAGCTTTTGTTTAAAACATTTATAATGATTTTTCGCATTTACTGAAATAAACGTAAAAAACTATCATTTTTATGGTTTTTACCATGAAAATCAAGTTGCCAATTTTCACTATGATATTCGTAATTATTGCGTCAAAATACGTAAAAATATTGAATTTCAAAAAAATCGGGGGTGAATACTTTTCGGAACTATATCCTTAGGGTGCCATTACATGAAGCGCGGAAACGCGGAAACACGGAAGACAAAATCTTACTAGATTTCCGCGTTCCGCGAATTAAATCATTTCTTCCCGTACGTTAAAAAAGCGGAAAAGCGGAAGGCCTAAAACTTTTCTCTTTTGTCTTTTTATCCAAGATACCAAGGTATGAATTCCAAAAAAATATCAGGTCCGAACGTGTTTAAACACGTCTTAATGTAACGGCGGTTAGATTGAACAACTTGTGATGACTTGTGACAACTTGTGACAATGGATTTTTCCGCGTTTGTTCCGCGACTTTATTTCTCCTTATATTACATGGAACACAATTTACGCGGGAAAGCGGAACGGTTTGGTGACCAATAAACATCTACTCATTTTTTAAAAATTGTATTCACTTAATTTACTGCAATTTTTACTAATATGTTTATCTTTTCAGCTTATCTGTTAAACAAGCATTTTAATTAATAAATACCGTCAAAAATTAATATTTTATAATTCTCCAAACCGCTTTTCAGCTCAAAATATGTCTTATGTAATATAAAGGTGCCAATACATGGGAGCGTTCCAGCGTCGAGCGTTAAAGCGTTAGCCAATCAACGTATCAGGTCCCAGAAGTATACTTGAAGTTCTTGCGAAAAGTGGCACGTTGATTGACTACCGCTCGACGCTCGATGCTCCCATGTAAAGGTACCTCAAGGCAATCAAAACAGACGCGGAACGCGTAGCGGATCTAGTAAAATTTTGTCTTCCGCGTTTCCGGGTTTCATGTAATGGCACCCTTAGGGCGCCATCCCACGGAGCGGAAATTTTCAGCGGAACGGAACGTACGGAGTTAGCATGACCAATCACAGCCGTTCCGCTTTTCTTCCGGAGCTTTTTCTATTTTCCTTGTGTCTCATGGAGCAGAATACGCGGAAGCGGATCACGCGGAACAATACAAAAAGTAGACTTTTTAATGTTATTTCTTATGTTTTTAATAATTTTAATATTTTATATAAATGTTATAATATATGATAAATTAGGAAAGAGTAAAATTAATTTCTCAGTAAAATACTTTTTACGAAAATATGCAACTATTTTACGATTGACTAAAACATAATTCCGCTGCCGCGTTTACCGCTTTATGAGACAGAAGGTAAAGTACATAAGCGGAATTGCGGTGATACATTATGTAGTATAATAAAGTGAGATCTGTTGTGATTAATTATGGAGAATATATTATGTGATTTTTGTCGACTGTGGCTGTTAATTAAACATATAAACACATTCACATATTATACATAATTGTTTACTACAATTATCAAAATATTAACATCTTATTATAATCCTTCCTATGGGATTCCCATGGCGCATTGCGTCCAAGCAGCCGAGGGCTGCCAAAAAATTGGTGTCGACCTCGGGGCTTATTTGTATTATTTGCACCGGATGAGGAGGGGCAACAGTGGAGCCGGGCATACATGGACAGCAGGTTTTAAAGGATAGCAACCTTTGACTTTGAGAGACTGACAGCTGTACCATTTGGTACAGTAACATTGTTTCTTTCTGTAGTCGCCGTGCGCTCGGGATGGTGCCACAGATGTCGCTTCCGAACGGCATTTCTGAGCATTATCTAGAGAAAGGAGAGTGTCGTGGCGGGGTGTATATCAGTTGGACACGGGGCAATTGGACACAGTCCAATCATAAGTCGCTGTTCCAAGGGACCCTACAAATGTCTCTAATCACACGGTGCTGTGATTGGCTGTGTCCAAATGCACCGTGTCCAAGTGCACCGCTCCCGTCGTGGCGTGGGGCGAGGTAGCTCAGTGGTATAGAGCAGTCGCCCGGCAAGCGAAAGACCCGAATTTGAGTCCTAGCCTTAGCAAAACCGCGCTGTCGATATTTTTCTCTCTCTGGAACGAAAAGATAAGTAGATCTCGAACGCACGGCGTCCCGCCGCCACCTAGTATGCCCTCCTCCTTCTATAAACTCATCATTTCTAAACGAAATAATAAGAAATGTCGAAAAATATATATATAATAAATATATAAGAAGCAAATGAGATATATAAAATATGTTGGGGTTATCCGCCACTATCTTTATCCTTTCCGCAAAATTGCAGCAGTAAGATTATAGCAAAACGACACAAAAAAGAGCAGAACTGCTGTGATTGGTCGTACTGGTTCCGCGTGTTCCGCTCCGCGGAGAATTTCCGCCCCATGGGACGTCGGCCTTATAGCTCTCGCAGACTAGTGCGATGCGCGACGCGACACACGATATGCGACGAGCGATATTCAATGAGCGTATTCCGGAAATGCTGTACGCTCATTGGATATCGCGCATCGCATATCGCGTGTCGCGTCGTAAATCGCGCTGGCTGCGAGAGCCATTATACTGTAGTATGTCATTTTCTCATGTCAGTGAGTTCAATGTTTCGCTGTATGAGGGCGCTACACGTCATATGTCGGTGTTACGTCCACGATAAATAACTATATAGGGAAATTTGAAAGTAGTGAAATCAGTGACTTACGTGGACGGTCAACAGAGTGATGGCTCCGCTTTTGGGTCACTCTGCTTTTCACCGAGTTTATCCTGGGTCTCGGGATCCTGGCGAAACGATTGATGAATCTGGCGAAAAATCAGCGGTGCTTGTTCTCCTGGCTCGGCCTCGGATGTTCCGATACCACGCGGGTTGATGCGGCCCGCGATTCAGAATTTGATTTCGCAACGTTTGAAATATGAAGGGTAGGCAAAAGTAATTGCAACACAGTCGGATTTTACGACTAAGTATAATATGCTGAATAAGTACATGAAGCTACCAGAGACTAACTATGAGAAGAAAATAATTATTGCCTTCTCTACAAATGCGCGCGCTTTTATATGTCGCTTTGTCGCTGAGAGTCGTTCTCCGATTGGTCCATGGAGTTATGGCGAGGGAAGAGATTCATTCCTTTGCATGATGTCACCGCGTCGGTGTCCTGAGTGGTGTTTGGGATTCAGTTTTCATGCTCCTGTTTATGTTGGCTTATCACACTGAGCGATAGCGGTTTCTTTGGGTCGATCCGTCGATTTCGAGACTCTCCAGCAGCACGCAGCATTCGGCATTTTAATTATAATGTTTTAACGCTCGCGAATATGCATATGCGCACGTACTTACATCTAGTAACGTAGGGATAAAATATCTAGTGATGTCTGAAATCAGACAAGTCGGCCTCCCGGTCTATAATAATATATTATTAATGTTCTAAAATAGATCCGGACGTTACATCGGTAATAGATTTCTTTCTGTACTAGGGATGGGCAATTCTGAATCGATTTTTAAGAAAATCGATTTTCTTCGAGAAAAATCGATTATTTTAATCGATTATTGTAGTTTCGATTTTTATGCGAATTGATTTTTTATAGAAGAAATCGATTTCCGATTCGTTATATATAAACAATTGTACCGAGGTTAATGGTGTTGGGGCGAATTTCCATGGAAAGCCTGAAGCCAATGGGTGTTTACGTGTAGCAATCAAATTTCCTATCGGATTGATATAATCGCAGTGATGTAAATTGTCTAGACAGAAAGTTCACTAGACTAATCGAATTATCAAATCGTGTCCGTGAGGGACGGATCAGATTAGCGGATGCAGAGAAACGTTGCATACATACTTATGTCTTTTAAGAAATAAATATTAAGTATAAATAGAAAAGTAAGTATGTGCATTGTTATTTTCATTATAATTAACGTGTATTCTTCTGCAGATGTATATAGATAAATAAAGATTTATTTCTATTTTACTAATATGTGTATATTAAAGAAATAAATACATCTTAACCTAAATGTGCTTCAATTATTAACATATAAGTTTATTAAAATATAAAATATTTTCAGAGTTAAGGAATTATGGAAATGAATGAGGAATGTTTAAACAGAGTCAATTTGGTATGTATATATACATACCAAATGACTGAAGTACATTTAGGTTAAGATGTATTTATTTCTTTAATACACACATATTAGTAAAATAGAAATAAATCCTTATTTATCTATATACATATGCAAAAGAATATACGTTAATTATAATAAAAATAACAATGCACATATTTACTTTTCTATTTATTTCTTAATATTTATTTCTTAAGAGACGTAAGTATGTACGCTCTCACTCTCACTCTCTCAATGGTTTTCAGACCTGGTCTTATTGGCCCTTTCACCACAGCTTTATAATATGTGGAAGTATATACGCAATGTTCCTCTGCATCCGCTAATCCGATTCGTCCCTCACGGACAAGATTTGGTAATCTAATAAGCCTAGGGAACTTTCTCTCTAGACAATTTAAATCACTGCGATTAATCCGATTGAAATTTCGATTGCTACACGTAAACACCCAATATTGAAGTGATGAATAATGTTTCTCATAGAACTTCCTTTATTGGAAAGATGTTTTCTTATTGGATATCATACGTTCGTATGTCGGATGTCGGACACTATGTAACACTAATAGCATGTTCGACTGGCTCTGGGTTAACCCACTCTGGTTATTCAACCTACGTTTATTGCTCGAACAAATACTTATAAGCTTTATGATTGACTAGTAGAGACTTATGACGTCATTAATCGCTCTCGGAGCAATTAACCCATGGCCAGTCGAATATACTATATGTCTGTTTAAGAGTCGTTCTACATTAGTGGCAAATCGTAAGGTCGCAAGAAAATTGACCAATCACAGTCAATCGTTCTCCTTACGATTGAAGAAAAGTTTGCTGTGATTGGTCAATTTTTCTGCGACCTTGAGATTTATAACTAATGTAGAATCGGCCTTATGCAGGTTTCACACCGCGTCCAACGTCCGACATACGACGTCCAATATCCAATAAAAGAATAGCTTTCCAATGCAGAATTAAATTCCCTATTAGAAAGCTGTTCTCCTATTGGATATCGGACATCATACGTCGGATGTCGGACGGTGTGAATCCTGCATTACAATACGTCGGAATCGGATAAATCCTTTATTAGACCTTTTCTATAATATTGTTATTGTAGATACTTAGATATATCGGGTGCTTTCCAATTGCTTAACACATCTTGACACATATGTACACAGAAATGCACAAAGTGCAACGTTGTGCACGATTCAACTGGAACAAAGTGTGTACTAATGTATATGTATATCGGGTAGGATTAGAATTATTTTTCAACTATATATTTTGTTATTTTTTAATAATAAATAAAATCTAAATTATAAAAAAGATATTATCCATTTCACGTCGCAAATGCCAGTCTCTTTTCAAGCCGCTACACTTATTAACTTGAATTTTCACTAGAAAACACTAGTTTACAGCCGACTAGTAGCCCTCGAGCTGAGTACAGATGTGTAGTGTTGTGTCGACGATTAAGACAATTGGAGTGCAACTTGTGTCGCCGTGTGCGTAAAAGTGTCTAGGTATATTACAATTGAAAGTGTCTAGGTATATTACAATTGGAAAGCTCCCATCGTTGTCGGTATTCCAGTACTTTGCTTTATCTAGTGAATTTGTAACGACCCGTCCGCAATAGAAAGAACGAGCGAACCGCGAGCGTTAAACCGATTATCCTAAACGGTTCGTTACGAAAACAAAACCCACGACAAACAGATATAAACACCGCCGACCGACCGCGAATATCACAACATTGGATCAGACTAAAATTAGTATAAAAGACAGCGTGAAAACCTTAGAAGAGGGCAGTCTTCCGAGGCATTCCGCTGAGCAAAGCTAAGACTCTGACAGCAGCAGCTCCTCGCGAACACCGCTATCTAGAATACCGCATCCTAGACTTTCCTCGTCACCGCTCCGTCGACTTATTGGATTCGTAAAGTCGACATCCGCGTAGACTTGTAAAATTCGTAAAGTCTACATCCTCGATTACCGCTCCGTTGACTTATTGGATTCGTAAAGTCGACATTCCTCGATACCGCTCCGTCGACTTATTGGATTCGTCAAGTTGACATTCCTCGATACCGCTCCGTCGTCTTATTGGATTCGTAAAGTCGACATCCGCGTAGACTTATTGGATTTGTAAAGTCTACATCCTCGGTTACCGCTCCGTCGACTTATTGGATTCGTAAAGTCGACCTTCTCCGATACCGCTCCGCCGACTCATTGGATTCGTAGAGTCGACATCCGCGTAGACTTGTTGGATTCATAAAGTCTACATTATTGATTACCGCTCCGTCGACTTATTGGATTCGTAAAGTCGACATCCGCGTAGACTTATTGGATTTGTAAAGTCTACATCCTCGGTTACCGCTCCGTCGACTTATTGGATTCGTAAAGTCGACCTTCTCCGATACCGCTCCGCCGACTCATTGGATTCGTAGAGTCGACATCCGCGTAGACTTGTTGGATTCATAAAGTCTACATTATTGATTACCGCTCCGTCGACTTATTGGATTCGTAAAGTCGACATCCGCGTAGACGTAGGGGATTCGTAACGTTGACATCCTGATTACCGCTCCGTCGACTCGTCGAATTCTCAGAGCCGACATCTGCATCGACTCGTCAAATTTGTAAAGTCGACAGCCGCATAGATTATCGGACACGTAAAGTCCGCATCGTTGTTATTGCTCCGTCTCATACAGAGCGTCTATATCCGCGAAACCGCGCCGTCACCCCGGAGAACCGATCTCCGCGGTATACCGTTACAGCGCTCGACCGCTCTGCCAAACTCCGACGCATCCCGGCTCGCTACGCGTAACGCATTCGAAGCCGTATTACTGTTCGAGTAACGGATCTCGTCGCGTGACCGAAATTAAAGATCCAAGCGTCAACATCTCGCCGCAAGCGCGAGACAACCGACGCATCAGAGTACCGGCCGCGCCTCGCGGCCGCCAGCGACACGAGATCAGCCGCAGCAAACGTCAACACGCTCGCACGACGAACACAAAAACTCGAACGTTAGACCAACGGCATCGAGACAAAGTTGTACATACTCAGTGTAAATAGTCATTTAACGTAGAATAGACATCATCTTATAGCGTTTTTCATTGGCAGAATTGGTGCGCACTGAGTGCGCACTAAGGCTTGTTTACAATACGTTTTCATATTTAAGATCGTGTCTTAATACATATTTAAAAATATTTTAGGTTATAAAATGATTCATACGGATGTTATACATATTATATTACTGGTTAAAAATATTTGAGAATTTATTTAAGACAATCTTTCAATATAATAACATACTGTGAACAAGTTTAGTGCGCACTCAGTGCGCACCAATTCTGCCAATGAAAAACGCTATTAATATCTACTCCACTGTCTTCACACTTATAGCGTTTTTCATTGGCAAAATTGGTGTGCATTGAGTGCGCACTGAGGCTTGTTCGTAGTATGTTATTATATTGAAAGATTGTCTTAAATAAATTCTCAAATATTTTTAACCAGTAATATAATATGTATAACATCCGCACGAATCATTTTATTATCTAAAATATTTTTAAGTATCTATTTAAAACACGATCTTAAATATGAAAATGTGTTGTAAACAAGCCTCAGTGCGCACTCAGTGCGCACCAGTTCTGCCAATGAAAAACGCTATTATTTACATCTGCCCGAATCCGGATCACACCGACTCGCAGCTTATCCCGCACCGAACGCGAAATAGCGTTACAAATTCCTAGAACAAACTAGATCTAACTAATAATTACATTTCGTATCCGATGAGACTGTGTACAATCGGGTTTCACCCACATAGGACGCGTGAATATTATAAAAGTTGGCTAGAAACTACCTCAATAGCCAATTAACATTTTTCCAAAGAAGTAGAAGTTTATTATAGAAAACCACATTGATTGGCTATCGCAGTATTGTGTAACCAATTTATGACGCGCGACAAGCGTTTTATGTGCAATAAACATTATTCTGGAAGTCGATATCTCAAAACGCAATGAAAATTATTAATGTAAGCAAATTTGCTAAAATATGTATAATTTTATTGGTCAACACTTAAAAAATTTATTCACTTTTTTAATTTTCGCTATGTTTTGAGATACACAATGGTTGCGTTCAGCAGAGAAAGCTGCTTTGCAACTGTTATAAAATTTGTGAATCTGATTGGAGTATGCTCTTAATTTTGGTTGAATCCAAGAGCATGTACCAATCAGATTCACGAATTTTACAACAGTTGCAAAGCAGCTTTCTCTACTGAACGCAGCCATTCTACTCTCTGGCAGTTTATTATGGTTTTGTGTGAGAAGTGAAAATGCGAAAAGTGAACGAATTTACTAGAATATTTATAATATCATTGTTCAACATCTAGTGAATTCGCTCACTTTTCGCATTTTTACTTCTTACACAGAACCGTAATAAGCTCCCTGGTTTGGAGAATATTTAACGATTTTTTAATTGATTTTCATAGAATCGATTTAATAGATTTTCATAAAATCGATTTTTTTCAGTCCGATTTTTTAGCAAATCGATTTTAGTTGGTCCGATACGAAATCGATTCAAAAATCGATTTTTAAATAGACGATTTCCCATCCCTATTCTGTATTATGTGTGATTAGGCGACAATTTCCCGAAAAGGAAGGGGATAATGTTGGTACTAACGAGAATCTCTACACGATATAATTTTAATTTCTATGGATTAGTATCACTGTTTAAGTAGCAGGTCTGTTAGTTTACGTAGCCTTCTTGACAAATGTGCACGCGTATAAATAAGAAATATTGTACACGCACCGGCGTTAATGCCGTCCGAATATCCGTGTGACTCGCACACGATAACGCGTCACTCACACACTGCTACGTGTAGGTGAGCCATGAGCAGCACGGAATGGCGGAGGGAGCTAGCGGTATACGATCGTCGGACGCTTGGAGAGGGAATAGTGGTGGGAGTCGCGGCGATCTTCCATCCTCTATCACAAACGTAAGAACGAGAGAAATAGCATTATAAGACGTCTGGACAGAAATGCCGTTTTAAAATACGTGTGACACACACTAAGAAAACGCTTGACTCACACTGTCTCGTCTATACGTGAGCAATACGCGGTGTCCCGACGACTGTTTCGCTCGCTCGAACGTTCATGCATTTTTCATTGTTAGCAAGGAAATTACTGTAATGTAAAAATCTTGGGGAAAGGTTTTTAGGAGGCTTTGACAAATGCTTCTTAATAGCTACTCTTGAAAAAAAAATAAATATTAGATTTATTTTAATATAGAATTCTGAACCAACATAGAATATGTTGCAACAATATAACGTTTGTGTAGGTTG
>NW_022639710.1:280508-283375 GCF_010583005.1 Odontomachus brunneus
GTAATGCTATATCTCTCGTTCTTACGTTTGCGATAGAGGATGGAAGATCGCCGCGACTCCCACCACTATTCCCTCTCCAAGCGTCCGACGATCGTATACCGCTAGCTCCCTCCGCCACTCCGTGCTGCTCATGGCTCACCTACACGCAGCAATGTATGAGTGACGCGTTATCGTGTGCGAGTCATACGGATATTCGGACGGCATTAACGCCGGTGCGTGTACAAGTATAATATATCAATATGTAAATGTAAAATATATTGCAATATTTCATTAAAATAAAAATAAGTAAAAATGACAAATAAGCGAAAACATAAAATTCGCAGAACATAATAAGTGAGACAAATAAGTGAGAATATAAGTAAAAAGATATTAAGTGAGAATATAAAGTGAAGGAGGTAAAAAAACAATGATAAATATGTGTGTGTGTGTGTGTGACGTGCAGCTGCACAGCTGCACGTCACAAAGGATTAGGCTATCGAAATAAGAAATTAGAGCGATTTCTTAGCAATTGCTCGGGTTAAGACGCGAGAAATTTGTGCGAATGTTTGTTTCGATAGCGGTGTTTACGTGTCGTACCATTGGCGTAGTTATCGGAAGCATTTGGATTTTCATGTTAGATTGGCGATTCGCGCGTCCTGAATATCTGTATTCCCACGGCTCCCAAAGCTGACAACAGGAGGTCGAGGTTGAAGAAACATGGAGGCGCAGCGTGGAACAAGAGTGCTCTCGCTCTGGGATATCCCAGTTTACTGTTGAATGAACTTGAAGAAGATAAGTGCTTTTTTTTATTAAATGCTCTCGTTCTGGAATACCCCTATTACTGATTCTCACATTTTCTACAACTGGAAACTGGTAACTGGAAAGAGAACCAGGATGAGTCTTTACCGCTCAAATATTAGCGATAGTACCGAGTATCGTATCGTGCCGAACTTGGGTGCCGCCGACCTTGTATTCGTTTTCCGGTTTGTAGAATACCGGCTATGGAACAACAACAGTCAGACCTCGGAACAAAGAAGGAAAGACGCAAGGAAAAACAATTGGCCTCAGAAGAAACGTCCGTATCGATAACGAACGGAAAGATCGACATTGATTCCAAACAAAAAGGATCATTTTAGAGATGCCGAGTATTGGAGGGGTGCAGGGAAGGGCCTTATTTAGAGGTACTCGAGTCATGGCAAGACACTTCTTCTCGTATTACCGTATCGCGTTAGTAGTGTGTGCCGAACACCACGAGTGGAGGACCAACGAGCGAGAGAGCGAGAGAGCGAGCGATAAAAGAGAGGCCCTTAGGCAGACCAGGACTGATCGGAGGACTCCCGACGTCCAGCAACGGAGCCATCGAAAATGTAAAAACGTCAATTTGTATCTTGTCGCAATGTCGGTGTCAAAAATTTGTGGTTAACATAACGTTAATGATGGATGGGAACGAGCTGCCGCACTCGGGAGTTGAGTCCCAGGGCATCGCTCGCATTTTGGTGTGGCTGCGACCCCAGCGCGGCCGGCCAAATTTGGTGTGGGTGCGAACCAATCGGGTTTAACACACTTTCGCGTTGCGTAGCAATTGCCTGGCTGGGTCCGAACCGAAGTGTCGGAGCGAACGGGCTACCCCGATTTGCGTTAATTAGTAGAAATGTCTCTCGTACCGATTACCGCTCGTCGTTTGTGAAAGATTGACGTCCTACCGTTTTTACTTCGTGAAAATTAGTCAACGGAGGATTAGTATGTTTGTTGCGAAATTAGCGTATCGGGTGATCGTTGGTGAGCGGAAGGAGTTCGGTCGTCCGTGAGACGACCGTTAAGGCCATCACACTCAAAATTCCGTAAGAACTTAAATCGTAAGCGTAAGGAAATCGACCAATCCCAATCGAGTATTTGACTCTTCGTAATAATGGAGGGGTTACGAACAGCCGAGTGCTCGATTGGGATTGGTCGATTTCTTTAGGCTTACGTTTTAAGTTCTTATGGAATTTTGTGTGTGATGGCCTTTACCGTTAACGCGCATTTGCGATCCGAGCCGCGTGAACTCTCGTGATTGATCCGTATTGTATCGGATCAAATTATCGATTAAGATTTTTAATGTAACATCAGATAAAAACAGAGTACAATAAACCCTCATTGTTAAAAAATACATCTCTCGTACGCTATATATTTGGAAAACCTATCGTATCGCAGAATGTTTTTCACGAACTTGACTCACTCCCATCTCCGACTGAAATTACAGGTGAGCTACCGGATCCGCACCGACTTCGTTCCGCGATCTTTTGCGTTAAAGTATCGTTTTGTGACAATTATTAGATAAGGTGGTGCGGCCTGCTCCATACCTAACACTCAATATTTTGAGTATCGTGAGCGGAACGTGGGAAGGCGGTATTTTGTGGCAAGTCGAAGAAACTTGCGTTGCAATATATATATACAGTATGTTTAATAAGAGCGTGTACGGCAAAACTTTTTCCTCGAAACCGTTAGAGGGGGGATATGAACGCGAGCCAATAGCGGGGCTCTTCTCCCAAGATGCTTTGTCTAGAAAGTCTTAGTTATCGTTTGACTTTCGTCACAAAAGGGCGTATTTCAACATGAGTGCCGCGTACGCATCACGTTACGAAGCTGTGTTTCTATGTTCGCATCCGAAAGGACCAAAAATGTCGCGCGGAGCGGCTGCTAAGTATATGAAGAAGTCTAAGGCGTTTGTGAGTAAGTGGGTGAAACGTTATTCCGAGGTCAAAAACGTTGATGACTTGCCGGATCGTGGCTCTGTGCAGAAAACGACGAAAAAGGAGGACAAAATGATTTTACGGGTGTTTGAGAAGAATCCTTGTTTATCATTGCGTGGCGGGCAAGCGGTTTTACTTAAAAAGGGTCTAAATATA
>NW_022639710.1:287210-287847 GCF_010583005.1 Odontomachus brunneus
AAAGCCACCAGATTGGCTCCCTCACAGAGTTATTTTGCCAGAAAACATCGTGAAGGTCTAGAAATTTTGAAACATCCCAACAACCTCAACCGAGACAAAGGTATGCAAGTAAACTCTATTTGGCATACTGCCCTCCCGGTTTTTTAATTGATCAGCTGATCAATTAAAATACGCTGATTGGCTGGATTCAATCCTCGTCCCCTACTCCCTAAACACCATCTACGCAAAGGGGGGGGAGGGGGGCATATAAGGACTACCTTTACCCAAGGGAGCTCAGTATCAGAGTTCTCAGCCCTGATGATGCAAACTGCAACGTTTGCGAAACGTCGGCATATCGCTGATTCAAGACACGGCTCCATTCCGGAAGCTATACCTACACAATGTATCAATGGCCGTGAAAGCCTTAAATCTAATACTGTATATATATTGCAACGCAAGTTTCTTCCACTTGCCGCAAAATACCGCCTTCCTACGTTCCGCTCGCGATACTCAAAATATTGAGCGCTAGGTACGGAGCAGGCCGCACCACCTTATCTAATAATTGTCACGAAACGATACTTTAACGCAAAAGATCGCGAAACAAAGTCGATGCGGTATATATATATATATATATATATATATATATATATATATATAT
>NW_022639710.1:288212-288479 GCF_010583005.1 Odontomachus brunneus
GTATATATATATATATATATATATATATATATATATATATTGACATCGCGATATTTGTCCCCGCGGTGTTTACTTCTCGGGCCGTCAGCTGACTTTTGATTTGGCTGATGTTCCTGTCAATCTTCCTCTCGCGTCTTTCCTCGACGCGTCTCGTAGCGAGCTGGAAGCATACACACAGCGAGTGAAAAACCGGGAACGGGACGGCAACAACTTCTTATCGAGAGAGCTTGAGTTTTAATGTTCCTTATCTGAGTGTCACCTCAGTAC
>NW_022639710.1:288622-289138 GCF_010583005.1 Odontomachus brunneus
GGGGGGGGGGGGGAAGGGTCGGCGACGTTGTCGTGCCCCTTGTAGTCTCTCGTCATCCTTTTAGTCTCTTTTCCTCCGGGTCGGCGAGGTGAACTTGGGGAATACACTTTTTAGGGACGCGAGGACCAGTTCACTAGTCGAGCATCCCAGTTCACGAATCCCCTTTAACTGTTTCTAACGCCTTCCGGCTTCGCACCCGATTTTCACAACCCATGACGCGGAGCGCACGCAAAATTCGACGAGCGGAGTTGCGCTTCCTGTGACAAGCGCCTCTCGGGACAGCCACGTCAATATATATATATATATATATATATATATATACTACTGTGTCCAAAAAGTAAGGTGACATTGCATTTATTTCGAAAATTCTTTATTTATTCTTGCAAATCAATTTCGTCCCCTTCAAAGTAATCCCCCCCTGATATAATACACTTATTCCAACGGATTTTCCAATCTTCGAAACAGTTGTAATAATCGATTTCAGGAATGGCCTTTAGCTCCTTCTTCGCAGCGGCT
>NW_022639710.1:289447-298805 GCF_010583005.1 Odontomachus brunneus
GATAGAGAGAGAGAGAGAGAGAGAGAGAGAGATACAGCAGTGACAGCCGTCTAGAAAAAGGCTCGACAAAGCAAGAGATGAGAGATTCGTACCAAGAGAGCCACCGCTATCGTTTTGTGACCAATACCGGTTTCCGAAAGCAATATTTTTTTCGTGTGCGAGGTTGCGCTCCTAAGTGCCACTCCAGATCGACCGTTGGGATATCGAGGGCGAAGCGGAGGCCTAGGCGAGACCTTACACGATGACGACGACGACGACGACGTCGGTGACGACGGATAGCGGCTGTACCAGCCACACCAACCGGGTCAGAGTGAGGAGCGAGCCTCGTCAAATTGTAAGACCAGTCACTCGCTTTGCTATATCGTGCCGTTCCGTTTGTTGCATGCCGGCGTTGCCTCGTCCGTAGCGAGGAGTAGCCGCGCGAACTTTAGCGACGATTAAAAATCGTAGTCTATCGTAACTTTAGCTAGCGTCTCGAGAGATTTTTTTTAATACCATACCGTTAACAGGTCGGACGTGGGATCTATGTAAATTGGTCGTTATCGGAACGAGTATGTTCCGATACAATAAAGTAGAGCATTACCGTGTGATTTAAACCACCTGTGTCTCTTTTTCTTGATCGAGGTCTGTTCCCTCTCCCAGTTCCCACTCCCATCTCCGACTCAAATAGAGCTACCGGTCCCGTTAAGTTCCTGAGATATCGACGGAAGTCTCCCACATCGTATTTTTGGTGATAACTAATTGGTGAGAAGGTGCGGCCTTTCCGCATCTGGCGCCCAACTTCGAGTTTGCGAGTTCGAGTCGAAATCCGGGAACCGCGGTAATTTGCCGACGCGGCGGACAGACGACTGGCCGCCTTAATCGTTAAGAGAAGTCGTCGCAATATATATATATATATATATATATATATATATATATATATATATATACATGTGTATGTGGATAAACAATAATTATATGTAATTGAATAATTTTAGTTTTTCAGTGTTTTGACGTATCTGTTTAAATACCACTCATAGTTGTGGCATAATTCTTCGCAGAAGAATCAATTTTCCATCATTGTCATCAACAAATATATATCAGATAAGTACTTAATATTCACATAAGATAAAAGATTTGTTAAATTTGAATTTAGTTATTTTCGCGCTTCTTCGTTTCCTTCGATCTATGCGCCAATGTTTATTTTTATTTCCGTTCGTGCGTGCGCGCTGCACTGTTCACTGTACTCTCGTCGCAGCCATAACCTGTTTTTGTTCCAAGTATACTATTCATTACTGATTAATAAAGTGCTTAGAGTTCTTTATAATTTCTTATCTCCAATAGGTTATAGGACCGGGCCACGCATAAAACTGCGCATTGTGATTTGTGAATAATTTCCTGTCTTTTCGGTTAATTTTCTCTCTTGTTTGACCGAAGCACAAACCATAGCAGAATCGTTGGATCTTCGTAACATAACCAAGTTTGATGGAAATAATTTTCAACTATGGAAATTTCAAATACATTCTGTTCTGATTGCATCTGGGCTTTTAGAAGTGGTTGATGGTAAGGAAATTAACCAGAAGATACTGCAGCCGTTAATATTAAAGAAGCTTGGAACAAGAGAAATGCATATATGTACTATCCTCCTCAATGGAATACTCTCAACTCGAGTATTTAATTACATGTGTCTCTGCTAAATCTATGTGGAATAAACTCTGTAGCATTCACGAACAAAAAAGCGAAACTAATAAATTAATGCTCATGACCAAATTTCATGATTATCGCATGTCATCCAATGATTCCGTTACTCAACACATAGCAGAAATTGAAAATATGGTACGTCATTTGAAGGATGTTGGTGAAGCAATTTCAAATGTCACAGTAATGGCTAAAATACTTGGTAGCCTACCTTCAAAATTCAATGCTTTTATCACTGCGTGGGATGGCGTGGATGCTACAAATCAGACAATATCGAATCTGTCAACACGACTTCTTAAAGAGGAAAGTAGAATGTCTACAGTGGATGATCTAGCTGATGCTTTATCGGCTACAAGTACCAGTAAGCATAAGAATACAACTCAAAAATATCATAAGAATTTCAACAGCCAGAAGAACTATCAAGATAAAAAACTAAATAAAAAACAACTCGCAACAGAACAATTTTCGACGGATGTCTAATATTGAATGTCATTATTGTCACAAATTTGGTCACCTAATTGCAAACTGTCGAAAAAGATTAAATCAGTATAAAAATAAAACCAATCATGATACTAACAATGATTCTGCGAGTGTGAATGATTTTGTTTCTGAATCATTGGATCAATCTGTTATCTTGAACGTGGACATTAAAGATACATGGATTCTTGATAGTGGTGCTTCCAAACATATGTCACATCATCGAGGATGGTTCTTTTCTTTTTCCCCGTGTAATGGAGATAAAGTAGTACTTGGAGATGGAATTACATGCGACGTCGAGGGTTGTGGCACAATTATGATCAAGATTCTTGTCCATGGAAAATGGGTTGATAGTATGCTTCAGGATGTTTTATTTGTACCTACCTTGAACAAAAATTTGTTATCCGTTGGAGCTTGCATGAAGAGGAATTATGACATCCTGTTTATAAAGGATCATGTGGAGATTCGATCTGATAAAAAGTTTAAATCTGTAGGTATAAAACAACGAAACAATTTATTTCGCATGTTGTTTAAAGTTGTTTCAGATGAGGTAAATGTTCATGTAACGTCCAGTTTAAAAATTTGGCATGAAAGACTAGGCCACATTGGAGTTGATGCTATTCAAAAAACAATGAAGAAAAATCTTGTTGAAGGAGCCGATTTATCAGATGACAATAATTTTTTATGCGAAGCATGTCAAATAGGAAAATCGTATCGTCTTCCTTTTACAAAGAACACATCATCTCGTGACGTTAAAGTTGGGGAATTTATTCATACTGATATCGCTGGACCGATGCAGGAGACGTCCTTGGGAGGATCACACATCTGGTTTCCGATGTGTTTATTTCATGAGACATAAGTCTGATGTTCTTGAGAAGTTTAAAGAATATGAATCAATGGTACGTAACAAGTTCGAATATTCCATAAAGACCTTGAGACTTGACAATGGGAAAGAGTATGTCAATTTTGCTACGATAAACTTCTTGACTTCTCGTGGTATACTCCTTGAGACAACTGCATCTTACACACCGGAGCAAAATGGGTGTTCGGAGAGAGACAATCGTACTATTATGGAAAGTGCTCGTACTATGCACCAGGCTAATGGCTTTCCACTTTGTTTATGGGCTGAGGCAGTAAATACAGCAGTCTATAGCTTAAATAGAACCTTTACTTCTCAGGTCAAGGATGCTACTCTATTTGAAATTTGGACGAATCGAAAACCAAATCTTTCTCATATGAAGATTTTTGGATCCGATGCCTTTGCACATATATCAAAAATAAAACGGAAGAAACTTGATGCTAAGACTAAGAAAACATTTCTCATTGGATATCAAAGTGAATCCAAAAACTATAGACTATATGATCCTGATACTGGTCAAATTAACATATCAAGAGAAGTTGTATTTAATGAAGATCAAATTGGCAATGTTCCTGATCATACTAGTGATAATGATTCCTCCATTACTTTAAGAGATAATACTCCTGATGGTTATGAAGTAACTTCTGATAATTCAACACAAACTATTCCTGATACATCAGACAGTCACGAACACGACCAAATTGAAGACAGTTCAAAAAAAGATGAATTTACAAAGGCTTTTCAATCACCTCGTTCTCCAATACGACCACAAACAACTAACTATCAGCTTAGGGATGGTAATTCTATTGTTAAACCTGCAAGATACAAAGCTAACTATGTGGAATACAGTGAGCCAACTTCGTATGAAGATACTGTTACCTTAAATTATAAACATTATTGGCAAGAAGCAATTGACGAAGAACTTCGAGCTCATGTTAAAAACAACACATGGATCTTGACGTCGCTGTCTAAGGACAAGAAAACCATTAGCAACACTTGGGTCTTTAAGGTCAAACATTCACCTATAGACAATAATGTACGTTTCAAGGCACGACTTTGCGCACGTGGTTTTTCACAAACGGCTGGTGTTGATTACAAAACTGGCTGGTGTTGATTGAAACTTTTGCTCCAGTCGTGCGATATGATTACATAAGAGTATTACTTGCATTAGCTGCGGAATTCGACTTGAAAATAGGTCAATTCGGTGTAAAAACTGTGTTTCTTTATGGTGATATAGAGGAAGAAGTTTATATGGATGTTCCTAAAGGTATTGTAACTGAGAAATGGATTGTAAACTAAACATGTCTTTATATGGATTGAAACAAGCTTCCAGATGTTGGAACACAAAATTCGATTTGTTCCTAAAGAAATTCAATTTTGCTCAAAGTTCAGCTGATCCCTGCGTATATAATAGTAATTCTTAAAATGAAAGAGTGTGTGGCGTCCTGGCAGTTGCCGGGCACACATACTCCTGCGTGCGAAGTACCGCAACCGACACCTCGCGTCGATAGGCGCATGCAGGTGCTGCAACCGCGCCAATTGTTTTCCGCCGCGCCGCGAGAGCTCGCCGCGTGCCGGGTCTAGGAGCGCGTACTTCCGGGTTCTCTAATAGTAGTTCGCCATTGTGTCTTGTCCGCGCTGCACGCGTTCTGCCATGCGTCGTTCGTTTTCGTTTTCTTTGTTCGGCCACGTAGGCACGCATCGTTCTTGTGCAGAGTGCCCAGCAGAGTGTTAGCTTCAGGACCGAGTTCTAGAGACATTCGTAAGCTTTTATCTGCAGTGCGCGCGTTGAGCCTCGCTCGAGGGGCGAAGGCCTATTTTGCGCCGCCGGTTTCGGTCCCGCTCTATCGAGAGCGTACACGGTGCCCGCGTGCATGCCGCGTATCGCGTTCCGGTGTTCGCGGGTGCTCTAGTATTGGGCGAGCACCTCTGTATCGTCAGGTACATCTCGCGCATAATCTCTTTGTTGTGCACGGCCGGCTCTTGCACGGGCCGTCCACGTGATCACGTGCACGTGTCGCGCACGTGATCACTGGCGACGTGGCTGTGTCGCGGGTTCTTCCTCCGCGGTTTTCATATTCGCGTTCGCGGAGGAGCGAGCCCTCGTTGTTGTCAGCATCCGGCGTTATCGTATATTTTAGCTGTAAGTTCGTTCTTTTGCGTAACTGTCAGCAGTGCGAAGCTGCCGTCTCTCTTTCTTTAATGCGTCTTTGTTCGGCGGTGCTCACACGTGTTCGGCTGCGCTCACGCGTCGTGAGCTCACGAGTCTACCGGAGTGCTCGTGAGCCTGGATCTCCGCGTCGTGCATTAGACAAGTTCATTTCTTTCTTTTCTGTGCTTGGTAATTATTTCAGCGGTCAGCTGAGTGAGGCTGCCGTTCTCCTTTCTAGCGTTCACGTGTGCCACCGTCGACCGATCACGTGCTCGCCGGTGTGCTCGTGCAGCCGGCCAATAGCGAAGCGTTCTCATGCCACGTATCAGAAATGTTCATGTGATACTTTCTGTACCTAGTTTTCAGATCCTTGTGACCGAGTCGTCTTTATTTTTTTCTGTCTGAATAAACTTTGATGTTTTTGTTACCTTTGGTATTGTTAAGATCGCGTTCGATTATTTGTAAGCCTGAGTTCCTTCCCGTTCGCTGTAATTTTCTCCTGTGCAAGAACATTATTGTGTGAGGGTGCACGTACCCGCAGTATGCGTGGAGCGTGCTATCAGAGCGCGCCATGTATGAGCACCACCACAAGTATATTCAGCTTTATATGTCCCTTATAGAAATATCATACTAAGAATCATTGATAATTACTTATTATCCAGTATTTTTAATACTGAAAATAAATAATTATCAATGATTCTTAGTATGATATTTCTATAAGGGGTGGATGACGGTTTAATCTTTGCAAGTTCTCAAAAGTACTCTAGTCTGTTTTATGTTGTTTAAAATCAACTTTTGAGATAACAGAGAGCAAGGGTGATTATTTTGTAGTATTGCAAATTGAACATATACGAAAAGATAAAATTATGGTAAATGTTCACTTTCGGGGAGTCACGTTGACCTTGACATATATTATAGAGGTCATCCTCCTGAATAACCTTCAGAAGGTTTTAGCCGTCGCTTATTGTTTGTTAAAAAGTTATTGATGAAAGAAGTTTGAAAAATATATTACAATTTTTCAATAATGTGTTAACGAGCAATATCGAATAATAACTACAATATCGAACAACTAGCGGGGGGCTGCGCCCCCCGCACCCCCTCCCCCTCAAAACTAACCTAACCCAACCTATCGTCACATTAACACAAAAGTTGAACACTTTAATAAACAATGACTGACGCTTAATGTGACGATAGGTTGGGTTAGTTTTTAAGGGGGATGCAGGGAGCGCAGCCCCCCGCTAGTCGTTCGAGATTGCAGTACTTACTAAAAAAAAGTTGAACGTAATTTTTGCACGCAGGGTATATTGCGCGGGTTTTGTTTTGATCGTATGCACGATTTCAATGTTGATAATCATGTTATGATCATGTCCTGACACACACTACCATTGTATGTTGATCGAATCGAATCGATAAATTTTTTGAAATTATGGCTTATTTCTATCCACTTAGCGGAAATTTTACTGAATAAATTTATTATAAATATTGAATAAATAATTTTTTCAATATAATTTATTTATCCTGTGCACTGTTTACCTTATCTTTATGTACACTGTGTGCAAAAATTACGATCAATTTCTAAAACATTTTTTGTTAATAACTTTTTAACAAACAACGAGCGACGGCTAAAACCTTCTGAAGGTTACTCAGGAGGATGACCTCTATAATATATGTCAAGGTCAAGGTAATCAAAGGTGACTCCCCTAAAGTGAACATTTACCAAAATTATTTTTATTCATCAACAAGCGTATGTAGAAACTATGCTGAAGCGTTTTCAAATATTTGAAGCGAAATCTGTAGCGACACCTATTGATATTCATGTTCAGTCGGTAATTTAATGTTTCTAGCAATTGTTTCAAGGCCTGATCTAGTGTATGCGGTAGGATATATAAGTAGATTTTTTTCGAATTATAATTATGAACATTGGCAGGCTGCGAAAAGAATACTTAGATATTTCAAAGGTACTACACACGTAGGAATAATGTATCAAGGAAATTGTAATAGTTTATTATTAACAGGATATTCTGATTCAGATTATGCGGGAGATTTGGATACAAGAAGATCAATAACTGGATATCTATTTCACTTATCAGGTGGGCCAATAACTTGGTGTTCGCAAAGATAAAAGACTATTGCTTTAAGCACAACTGAGTCTGAATTTATGACAGTATATGCTGCAACAAAGGAAGCAGTATGGTTGAAGCGACTTCTTCTTAAACTTCAGTGTTCATGTTCTGAATCAGTAATCCTCTGCGTGGATAATCAAAGCGCTATTAGATTGATAAAGAATTCTGAACTACATAAGCGTAGTAAACAGATTAATGTAAAATATTATTTTGTTAGAGAAAAGTATGCAAATGGAGAAATTGATATTGTTTATGTTTCGAGTGAAAATTAATTAGCAGATTTTTTAACTAAGCCGCTAGCTAAAAATAAATTTTTGAACCTATGTAAGCGAATTAATGTAAATGAAGTTAACATAGAAGCACTCAAATAGGGGGAATGTTAAATTCGAATTTAGTTATTTTCGCGCTTCTTTACTTCTTCGTTTTCTTCAATCTATGCGCCAATGTTTATTTTTATTTCCGTTCGTGCGTGCGCGCTGCACTGTTCACTGTATTCCCGTCGCGGCCATAACCTGTTTTTGTTCCAAGTATACTATTCATTACTGATTAATAAAGTTCTTAGAGTTCTTTATAATTTCCTACGCAAGATTAAATATTTATGTGCTGTTTATAATTATAGATGTTGTCGAACCGATTCTTTTCTTTGATTTATTTTTCTTCAGTTTTCCATAGGCTCGCAGAATGTTAATAGCTGGAGAACAATTTTCTGCGGAGTAAGATTGCCAAATTCTGAGACTACTGTGTCCTCGAGTGCGTTCTAGTTGTAAGGAAAAGTTGAAATGATATTCTAACATCAAATATCTGTCATTAGCAATGCGACGATGGATGAAGGAGAGCAAGTTCGTAAAATCGATGTTTACTATCATTTTTTCATCGACGCTTTCGACAGTATACTCGATGTTTACCACCTTCCCTTACAGAAATATCACACTGAAAATCATTGATTACTTATTTTCAGTTTAAAAGTACAGTGTTTAGTAATATTCTATGATTCAAGTACAGCTCTTATGGCTCCTGCACACAGGACGCGGTAATGCTTCCCGCGCGGCAGAAGTCCGCGCGACAGCCAATCAATATGTTGCTTTTCCGTAAGAGCTAGAAGGTTATTACGGAAAGCAGCATACTGATTGGCTGTCGTGCGAACTTCCGCCACGCGGCAAGCATTACCGCGTCCTGTGTGCAGAAGCCATTAGTGCTCAAATATTTCAGTGTTTAGTGTTACAAATACTACCTTATGAGTAATTTCAATACTTAAATATTGACATACAATAATTCGTTCAATGATAAAATACTTACGCAGAGCATTATTAATATTTAAATACTAATATGTAATACTTTGCTAAATGATGAAATACTTACGCAAAGTATTGCCAAGATTTAAAGTATTAATCCAGACAGTACAAAATATTAATGATAAATATTTATAAATATTTATTTCGAATTATTTTTTTTTAATATTATATAAATATTTTATAAATATTTTTTATATATACATAAACAGAGAGAGGAAAAAGTATGAAAATCTTTATTGAAAATATTATTAAAATATAGGCTAAATATCTAAATATTTTATACAATCTTATTATGCACAAAAAATTGTAGTAATATTTTGTAAATATTTCTATAAATATTACACATGAAAAAAATAAATATAATTATTTATTAAATTATTGAAGAAATAAGAAAATCGAAATTTAAATTGGTAATGTATATACACTAAAAAAAATTCTTTAAATTAAGGCAGGATACCACCTTTGATTGCAATTTTGGAGGCGTTTTTCATGATTTTTTTTTTCATAGAAAAAATGCGCAGAAAGAAAATCGGTTTTAGCCATTCATTAAGACAATCTTAAGCTGCAATAAAAAATTTTTTAATGTCGAAAAAGTAAAAAATAGCCTCTTGTAGGTGGGGCCAAAGTATACGGCTTTTGAGGAACACCGTCAGTCTGCGTGTCAAATTCCTTCTTCTACGTGGCTCCTAGAACAAAAATCTAAATTTTTTCTTATTAATAACAATATGTTTTAAGTCTGTACGTAGGGATTTTACGAAATTTCGATTTTTAAGAAAAT
>NW_022639710.1:298815-298955 GCF_010583005.1 Odontomachus brunneus
ATCTCAGCCCATTCTTCATATTCTGCCGTTCCTTCTTTTTTTTCTAATAATTGCATTGATTACATATTTTCGACTTTACATTAACATCAATGACTTTTCCGGTGCACCACCCTATCAATGATGTAACGCCTAACAAAGAC
>NW_022639710.1:298965-299200 GCF_010583005.1 Odontomachus brunneus
TTGCCAAGATTTAAAGTATTAATCCAGACAGTACAAAATATTAATGATAAATATTTATAAATATTTATTTCGAATTATTTTTTTTTAATATTATATAAATATTTTATAAATATTTTTTATATATACATAAACAGAGAGAGGAAAAAGTATGAAAATCTTTATTGAAAATATTATTAAAATATAGGCTAAATATCTAAATATTTTATACAATCTTATTATGCACAAAAAATTGTAG
>NW_022639710.1:299210-299409 GCF_010583005.1 Odontomachus brunneus
ATACGGCTGCGGTAGCAATAGAAATAGTCGAAAATTTTGTCATAAAATGACTGGAATACTGGATTTGGTAAACACATGAATGCACAGAATTTTTTAATGCCATTTACACCAACACCGAGCAATCGCATAGCCAAAACTATACGACGATTTATATCATATGCGTGATTGTTTATGACAGGACACGAGTTTATATATTTCA
>NW_022639710.1:299472-299738 GCF_010583005.1 Odontomachus brunneus
ACAATATTTAAAAACTAATATGTAATACTTTGCTAAGTGATGAAATACTTACGTAAAGTACTGTCAAAATTTAAAGTATTAACCCAGACAGCACACAATATTAATGGTAAATATTTATAAATATTAATGATAAATATTTATAAATATTTATTTCGAATTATTTTTTTTTAATATTATATAAATATTTTATAAATATTTTTTATATATACATAAACAGAGAGAGGAAAAAGTATGAAAATCTTTATTGAAAATATTATTAAAATATA
>NW_022639710.1:300891-301667 GCF_010583005.1 Odontomachus brunneus
TATTTTGTCATAAAATGACTGGAATACTGGATTTGGTAAACACATGAATGCACAGAATTTTTTAATGCCATTTACACCAACACCGAGCAATCGCATAGCCAAAACTATACGACGATTTATATCATATGCGTGATTGTTTATGACAGGACACGAATTTATATATTTCAGTATGCATTGTTCACAAAGAATTGCAATTTTAAAACTCAATCCACGGATACTTGCTTCTTGAAACTTTATGGGAGATTTACACTCTTTGCACACTACAAATTCAGAAATTGCTGCAAAAACAGTTACAAAATTGATCACACGATAACCAAAAGTTGCGTCCACATTAGTATGATATTCATGTTCACTAAGTTTCAGTTTCTTTGCCGATGTACTGACACTCTCACTTTCTGTTTCTAACATGTATCGATTCAGCGGCTTCCTTCCGCTGCTTCTCGGTTTCGAGGCACGACTAATTCCTCCTCTTGTCCCTTTTTTCTCCATTACTTTTGTCTTCTCCATGATGAACAATGAATAAACGTTCGAAAGAAACTTGTAAAAGACAAAACCAAGCAACACGTGAATGATGTTTACACGACTAATTCGTTATGAACTATATAAAACATAGAAGTTGTAACGCTACACACGCGGCCCGTGCAGCCGGTTTCACTAATCGAGTGCAGCGACACAAAATGAGGTTTTACCCTTCGCGCCTCGGCGACCGTTCGGCAGATCCGGCGAGACCCGACAGCTCACACGAAAAACACAAAGTTCTAGTTGGGCGCCAGGTA
>NW_022639710.1:301677-301911 GCF_010583005.1 Odontomachus brunneus
CTTATTATGCACAAAAAATTGTAGTAATATTTTGTAAATATTTCTATAAATATTACACATGAAAAAAATAAATATAATTATTTATTAAATTATTGAAGAAATAAGAAAATCGAAATTTAAATTGGTAATGTATATACACTAAAAAAAATTCTTTAAATTAAGGCAGGATACCACCTTTGATTGCAATTTTGGAGGCGTTTTTCATGATTTTTTTTTTCATAGAAAAAATGCGCA
>NW_022639710.1:301921-306291 GCF_010583005.1 Odontomachus brunneus
AAAGAAATGTATTGTATTAAATATAATTTCTTAACTTAAAAAAATATTTTTTAGCTTTTAGAAAACATATAATAAATATAGAAAAATATTTTTTTAAATTTGTAAAATAAGCTATAAAATTATGAATTTCTAAATAAAAAAATGATTTCTTTGATTTAACATATCTATATACAGGGTGTCCCATTTTAAATTACGCACCTGAATATCTCGTCAGGGGAGCCACCAATCCGAAAATAACCCGTATAAAAGTTATTGGGTTTGGAGGGGGACATCGCATGGTGATTTTCAATTTCATCTTGACCTTGACCTTCAAGATTATTTGAAGGTCAAATCGAATTTTTAAATATAAACCCCTATTTTTGACCCCGAATTCGGAAAAAACGCAAAATTTTACGTTTGGATGGGTACTTGAGGCTCTTCTTTGGAATGACCTTCAGAGGTTATTTCAAGGACAAAATATTTGAAATTACGCACCTGAATACATATCTTGTCAGGGAGCCACCAATCTAAATAACCCTTACAAAAGTTGTTGGGTTCAGAGGGGAACATCGGATGGTGACCTTCAATTCCACCTTGACCTTGACCTTCAAGGTCATTTGAAGATCAAATCAAATTTTTTAAATAGAAACTTTAAAGTTATGTTAAGAGTCGAAATGACCTTTAAAGATCATTTCATGGTCGAACCGCTTAATAACGTTTAAGAAAAAAAATTCAAGGTATGAGAACTTGTGTATAAAACTCACAATGATGAACCCATTTTTACAAAATTTAAATGTCTACGTAAATTCAAATCTTCGTTGAAACAATCAACGTGGGCCCTGGACATCGATGTATGTATTATGTCGATGACTGAACGCAGGCTCTGATGTGAACAATTTTATCTTATACGAATGACTACTAATTCAAATATCTTAAAAAACAAACCACAATCAATTTTTGTTTTTCAGGTCATGCTAGACTTGTAAGCGGTTTGATCTTGAAATTATCTTTAAAGGTCATTTTGACTCTTAATATAACTTTAAAGTTTCTATTAAAAAAATTTGATTTGACGTTCAAATGTCCTTGAAGGTCAAGGTCAATGTGAAATTAAAGGTCACCATCCGATGTCCCCCTCCGAACCCAACAACTTTTGTAAGGGTTAGTTGGATTGGTGGCTCCCCGACAAGATATGTATTCAGGTGCGTAATTTCAAATATTTTGTCCTTGAAATAACCTCTGAAGATCATTCCAAAGAAGAGCCTCAAGTACCCATCTAAACGTAAAATTTTGCGCTCTTTCCGAATTCGGGGTCAAAAATAGGGGTTTATATTTAAAAATTCGATTTGACCTTCAAATGACCTTGAAGGTCAAGGTCATGGTAAAATTGAAAATCACGATGTCCCCCTCCGAAACCAACAACTTTTGTAAGGATTATTTTCGGATTGGTGGCTCCCCTGACGAGATATTCAGGTGCGTAATTTAAAATGGGACACCCTGTATAAGAATAAGCCCTGTATAAGAATATAATTTCCTTACAAGAAGAAAATTAGATTTTTAAATGTAAAAAATGTGTTTAAATAAATATTTGCTCGTTTTAAAAGTATTCAGTAAGCAAATTGAGCGCAGATTGCGCGCAGATTGGCAGCAAATTTGATCAAAAATCCACAGTAAAACCATAGCCATCCCTTATAGAAATATCATACTAAGAATCATTGATAATTACTTATTATCCAGTATTTTTAATACTGAAAATAAGTAATTATCAATGATTCTTAGTATTTCTATAAGGGATCTGTGTCTACATTAGGCTACGGTTTTGGCAACAGATCTTGCAGCGCAGCAAGGTCTGCGCGGTTTCTGCCGCCAATCTGCCGTCAAATTGCTACAAGCTCTGCGCGGTTTTTGCTGCAAATCTGCAGCAATTATCCGACAACAAGTTCTGCCGCATATTTGGCGGCATTTTGGCAGCAAAATTTGATAAAACAGATCCTGCATCAAATTTGATATCTATTTGCCATCAAAAGTTAATAGTAAGCTCTGCTCGAAATCTGTTCGCGCAGGTTTGGCTATCTGGGTAAATAAAATACAAGTAAATCACTTTATAAATCTAAATAAATTATTTTCTAATATTAAAAATATCTTTTTTCTGTTTCGAATTAAAGTTTCTTTTATTATCAGAAAACAATTTATTTAAATTTACAAAATAATTTATTTGTATTTTACTTACTTTTAAAACAAGTAAATATTTTTTAAATATACTCTTTA
Organism: Odontomachus brunneus; assembly: GCF_010583005.1. Classification (NCBI taxonomy): domain Eukaryota; kingdom Metazoa; phylum Arthropoda; class Insecta; order Hymenoptera; family Formicidae; genus Odontomachus; species Odontomachus brunneus. The sequence continues at coordinate 304,166 of NW_022639710.1, forward strand.
CATACTTTTTACATTTAGGATCTATTCTCTTCTTTTGAATAAATCATATGTTTTCCCCTTATAGAAATATCATACTAAGAAATACTGAAAAATTATTAGTGATTAAATATTACCAGTAATTCTGTAATTTTTTGGCCAGTACTTAATTTCTGGTGAATACTGATAATAAAATCACTGTTAAATATTGATAGTAATCAAATACTGAGAATTATTATGCAAAGGTGAAAAATGACATGGTTTCCTTGAACGAAATAAAAGTTTTATTTTCATCATTTTAAAAAATGATATTTCGTTTAAGAATATAATATTTTAATGAAATAAAAAAAACCACAAAATTAAACAAGTACGAATATTAAATCTAAAGAAAGTATTTTCTCCGAAAAAACGGTATAAGGAGTATAAAAAATATGCAATAAGACAAATTAATGATTGCCATTAACGAGTGCTATTCTAAGTACTATTCTATAAATATTATTGATGTTAAACATTACTGAATTTGAAATACAAGTAACAAAAATAAATAGTAAATAAATAAAATATATTATATTCGTAATATTTTTTTAAATATTACTGCAATATTGCTAAAGTAATATTGCAAATTAATGTCACTGCAAAGTCTCTGCAACATTGCACTGCAATATGCAATTTTGCAACGTTGTAGCAATGTTGCTGCAAGCTTCTGTGCTGTATGGGTATTACTGAGATTCGAGTCTGAGACCTCTCCCAGGTAGCAGACTTACGTCAAAATGGCATCCAAATCTAAGTAAGTTCAGGATAAAAAATAACCAAGGAATGATAAAAAATATCGTGAGAATATCGTCAAAATGATAGTCTAATGTCACAGATCGATGACGACATTTTAGACGACTTAATGACGTATTATGACGTTTCTAAACGTCAACCCTTATAGAAATATCATACTAAGAATCATTGATAATTACTTATTTTCAGTATTAAAAATACTGAATAATAAGTAATTATCAATGATTCTTAGTATGATATTTCTATAAGGGAATAATACGTTTTTAAGACGTTATACAGAAACGTCATTAAGATGTCACAAAAAAGACGTTTTAAAGACGTCGTTCCCTTATCGAAATATCATACTAAGAATCATTGATAATTACTTATTATCCAGTATTTTTAATACTGAAAATAAGTAATTATCAATGATTTTTAGTATGATATTTCTATAAGGATTATTTAGTCACTTGACGTCATTCAACCAGTTATGACCAGTTTTTGACGTCATTTTGACGTGAGTCTGTTACTAGGGCTGATTCTTGTGTCGTTCACCTTATCTACTGCGTCACTGTCACTTTGATTGAGAGACGCTTTATATTTTGTACATATGGTATATCTATATACGAAAGCATATGATTTATTTAAGAGAAGAGAATAGATTCTTTTAAAATATATGTTTTAAAAAGTATGTAGAAAGTATATTTAAAAAATATTTACATGTTTTAAAAGTAATAAATTATTTTGTAAATTTAAATACATTTTTTTCTGATAATAAAAGAAACTTTAATTTGAAACATAAAAAAATACTTTTAATATTAGAAAATAATTTATTCAGATTTATAAAATGATTTACTTGTTTTTATTTACTTTTAAAACAAGCAAATAATTATTTAAACAGTTTTTACATTTAAAAACACTAATTTTCTCCTTGTAAAGAAATCATTTGTTTATTCTTATATATATAGATATTTTAAATCAAAGAAATCACTTTTTTATTTATAAATTCATAATTTTATAGCTTATTTTACAAATTTAAAAAAATATTTCTTCATATTTATTATATATTTTCTAAAATTTAACAAATATTTTTTTAAGTTAAGAAATTATATGTAACAAAATATATTTCTTTTATTTAAAGAATTTTTTTCTAATGTACATTACCAATTTAAATTTCGATTTTCTTATTTCTTTATTTACTTAATAATTATAAATATTTATATTAATTTTTTTCATGTGCAATATTTATAGAAATATTTACAAAATATTAATTTTTTGTTGACTATAAATATTATGGAAAATATTTAGATATTTAGATATTTCTATATTTTAATAATATTTTGGATATAGATTTTCATAATTTTTCCTCTCTCTTTATGTATATA
>NW_022639710.1:307658-307902 GCF_010583005.1 Odontomachus brunneus
TATGTATATATATATATATATATATATATATATATATATATATATATATTTATAATATTTTAAAAAAGTAATTCAAAATAAATATTTATAAATATTTGTCTAATAATTTACTAATATTTTATGCTGTCTGGGTTAATACTTTTAATGTTAACAGTACTTTGCGTAAGTATTTCATCACTTAGCAAAGTATTATATATTAGTATTTAAATATTGACAATGTTCTGCGTAAGTATTTTATCACTGG
>NW_022639710.1:308062-314005 GCF_010583005.1 Odontomachus brunneus
AATTATCAATGATTCTTAGTATGATATTTCTATAAGGGTCGTACATGTTTAGGGATGTATCATATGTATACAACACGAAGCGTCCCTTAGTCAAAGTGATCGTAATGCAGTAGGTAACGTGAACGACTCAAAAACCAGAAGACTCATAGCATGTTCGACTGGCTTTGGGTTAATCGCTCTGAGAGCGATTAATAAGTCATAAGTCTTTACTAGCCAATCATAAAGCTTATAAGTACTTGTTCGACCAATAAATGTAGGCTGAATAACCCAGAGTGGGTTAACCTAGAGCCAGTCAAACATGCTATCAGATTCGAATCTCAGCAATGCCCATACAGCACAGAAGCTTGCAGCAATATTAGTACAACGTTGCAAGATTGCATATTGCAGTGCAATGTTGCAGAGATATTGCAGTGATATTAATTTACAATATTTCAAAAATATTACAAATATAATATAATATTTACAAATATAATATAATATAATATAATATTTTGTACTTATTTACTAGTTATTTTTGTTATTTGTACTTCAAATTCAGTTTCACATCAATAATACCTATAGAATAGTACTTCTTAGTTGCAGTCATTAATACTAGAATACTATGCGTGTTTACGATAAATCGAGTACGAGTTAGTTCCACTAGGGTCAAAAAATGTAATAAGCACAACCATCTAGTCTTCATGGTTCAAGACAACTCAGTACTGCTTTCCGATGCTCGAGTAGAGTAATAGCATGTTCGACTGGCTCTGGGTTAACCCACTCTGAGTTATTTAGTCTACGTTCAATGGTCGAACAAGTACTTATAAACTTTATGATTGGCTAGTAGAAACTTATGACGTCAATAATCGCTCTCGGAGCGATTAACCCAAGGCCAGTCGAACATGCTATTAGTTACCCTTATAGAAATATCATACTAAGAATCATTGATAATTACTTATTTTCAGTATTAAAAATACTGGATAATAAGTAATTATCAATGATTCTTAGTATGATATTTCTATAAGGGTAGAGTAATGGCTCCTGCACACAGGACGCGGTAATGCTTGCCGCGCGGCAGAAGTTCGCGCGATAGTCAATCAATATGTTGCTTTCCGTAATAACCTTCTAGCTCTTACGGAAAAACAACATATTGATTAGCTGTCGTGCGGACTTCCGCCGTGCGGCAAGCATTACCGCGTCCTGTGTGCAGGAGCCATTAACTAAAGTAGCATAGCGGATAACGTGAACATCAGGTAGTTGATTTTAAAAAAATGTTAGTTATTAATAAATTAAATCTCATATAGTATGTTTATACCGAACGTTTAATACGCGTACCAATTAGTAATTTTGTTGAATTATTTTGTTTCGGCGATGTGTATAAACAACGTCATATTGAAGTAGTGCAATATTGATTAGAAACACATATCGTATTAATTGAATATTTTGCATTGCCGAAATTAGAATAATTAGATATAAAGTTACTAATTGATATGAGTATTAAACGTTTGGTATAAACATACTATATGAGATTAAACTTCTTAATAACTAACATTTTTTGAAAATCAATTACCTGATGCTCATGTTATCCGTTATGCTACTCTAGCTAACTCTAATTAACTCTACTCGAGCATCGGAAAGCAGTACTGACAAGGAGATGCCACAACCTGCAAAATCGATTTCTGAACGAGATATAGCACGTTCGCTAGTTGCGATGTTAAGCATCATCCTAATTGGAATTTGTGCCAATGGGCCTTTGTTTGTGAGAAATTACTATATAAAGATTGGGTAGCGGGATTATATCACGGATATGGCTAAAAATGCGAGTGTCTTTCAGCGAGACGGTGTGGCCGAGCAGATTGAGGCTTCCACGTCGAAAATTTTTGAGTCAGAAACGAGCGTTTGAAACCCGGCGGCGAAGTTAGAGTTATCTCTGTGCGGTATTTTTTTTTTCTTACTTTAGGAGATATAATTAATGTTTTTCGAATATGATACATTTGTTTTGCATATGTCTCGTTTTTATGTTATTAATCAGGGGTAATTAGGAAAGTGTTAGGCTTGTTTAACGCAAATACGAATATAGACACATATTTTGCATTGCTTACAATAAAATATATATTTTAGTACATCACTTTCGTATGAAAACATTGTATACAACATTGTCAAATAATAAAACATTGTCATATAATAAAACATTGTCATATAATAAAACATTTTCATTTAATAAAACATTGTTGTATAATAAAATATTGTCATCTATTGGGAGTACAAATTAGTTCGGTCCGTTTTTTTGTGGTCAAAAATGCATTTATTTCAGAACAAAATGAATGAACAGATTAATCAAAGTATTGGCTACATCGCTGGCTACTACTTTTTCCCACCTCTCAGGCAATTTTCGAATTCCATCTCGAAAAAATGTCTCGTCTTTTGAGGCAATCCAAGTTAGGAGCCAATTTTCGATTTCTGCGAAAGAAGTGAACCGGTGACCTGCCAAATCGTGCTGCATCCGTCGGAACAACCAGTAATCAGAAGGAGCAATGTCCGGCGAATATGGCGGGTGCGGTCAAATATCCCACTTGAGCGTTTCCAAATAATTTTTTACGACTTTTGCGACATGAGGCCGAGCGTTATCATGCAGAAGAATAACTTTGTCATGTCCTTGCTCGTATTCCGGTCGTTTTTCTCGTAATGCACGGCTCAAACGAATCAATTGTAGCCTATACCGATGGCCCGTAATGGAATCGCCAGGTTGTAGCAGCTCATAGTATACAACACCCTTTTGGTCCCACCAGATGCACAGCATGACCTTCGAACTATGAATATTCGGCTTTGGTGTTGATGTTGAGGTCGATGGCAACGATTGACCGGGCATAGCGTAGTATTTTTTCTTCTTGGGGTTATCGTAGAATATCCATTTCTCATCCCCGGTCCCAATCCAATGTAAAAAACTCTTTCTTTGTTGCCTTTGAATCAGATGCTCGTAAGTGAAAAATCGCCTTTCAACGTCTTTCAGTTTCAGTTCATAACGCACCCAATTGCCTTGCTTGTGAATCATTCCCATGGATTTCAATCCTACGGAAACTGCTTGTTGCGTAACTCCCAATGATTCTGTAAGCTCCTTTTGCGTTTGACTCGGATCTTCATCGAGTAATGCCTCCAATTCTTTGTCTTCGAATTTTTTTGGCTGTTCAGAGCAAGGCTTGTCTTCAACGCTGAAATCACCATTCTTGAAACGTCGAAACCATTCCCTACATGATTTATCAGTTGGAGCATTGTCACCATAAACTTCTACAAGCATTCGATGCGCTTCAGCTGCACTTTTCTTCCAGTTAAAGCAGAAAACTAAAACCTCCCGCAAATGCTGCTTAGTTAATACAAAATTTGACATATTCAACACAATAAAAAACAGGGGTTTTGTATGAAACTCAAAGCGATATAAACTGAATATTATTGACAGATGTCTAACCTCTCTGAAACCACCGAAATCAGCTGTCACTATGAAACATTCATAACAGCCAGAACCATCTTTTGAAAACGGACCGAACTAATTTGTACTCCCAATAATAAAACATTGTCATATAATAAAACATTGTTATATAATAAAATATTGTCATATAATAAAATATTATTATATGATAGCGTATAAGTTTTATTATATGACAATGTTTTATTATATGACAATGTTTTATTATATGACAATGTTTTATCATATAACATGATATTTTATTATATGATATATTTTATCATATAACAATGTTTTATCATATAACATAATATTTTATTATACGATATATTTTATAACATGATGTTTTATTATATGACAATGTTTTATTATATGACAACGTTTTATTATATGACAATGTTATATACAATGTTTTCATACAAAAGTAATGTACTAAAATATATATTTTATTGTAAACAATGCAAAATATGTGTCTATATTCGTGTTTGCGTTAAAAGCCTGACACTTCCCTAATTACACCTGATTAATAACATAAAAACAAGACATATTCAAAACAAATGTATCATATTCGAAAAACATTAATTATATGCCCTAAGGTAAGAAAGAAAAAACACCGCACAAGCATAACTTTCGTCGCCGGGTTTCGAACGCTCGCTTCCGGCTCAAAAATTCTCGACGTGGAAGTCGCAGTCTGCTCGGCCACGCCGCCTTGCTGAAAGACAGTCGTATTTTTAGCCATATCCGTGATACAGTCCCGCAACTCAAACTTTAAATTGTAATTTCTCACAAACAAAGACCCATTGGCACAAATCTTAATTAGGATGTTGATGCTTAATATCGCAGTTAGCTGACGTGCTATGTCTCGTTCAGAAATCGATTTTGGAGGTTGTGGCATCTCCTTGTGAGTTGTCTTGAACCATGAAGATACTAGATAGTTGTGCCTATTACATTTTTCGACCCTAATGGAACTAACTCGTACTAAATTTAACGTAAACATCCTATAAGGATACATTATCGGTGTTTCTGATAATGGCCGCGTTCAGTAGAACAAGTAAGCGCTCAGTGAGCTCTTGCATCTGATTGGAGTATAGTTGGAGATCTAAAAGAATATGCCAAATCATATACAAGAGCTCCTCGAGCGCTTACTGATCACTTGTTCTACTGAACGCGGCCAATACTTCCGAGTCATTTCCCTAGAGCAAAAATAAGTTACAGACATCACCATCTACTACTATTATGTAATTCATGACAACCCAAAGTTATTTAATGCTGTCTTACGACTGCAAGCAGTGGGTTAGGTAGAATAATACCGTGCCAAATACACGAGATAATAATTTTGTAAAATTGTATTATTGATTATAAAATTATCTGGTGTTGTTTTCTAATAAAATTTTATTTATTCTTAATTAAAGTTATATAACCATTAAAATATATATTATATTTTTCAAATATTATCCTAAAGTAAAAAGTCACACTGTTTTAACCTATTTGTAAGTATTGTTTTGACATGACTCGTGCAGGTGCAAATCCATAATAAATTATGCCATTAGGGTATATTGATGACAAAACAAGATAAATTTAAAATCTATTTGAATAACGTTAATATAGTTTATTGTAATCAAAACATATAATGCAAGAATATTTATATAAACTTAAAACAATAAATTATTATATAGCAAAATTTCAAATTCTTTTACCTGTCAATTAATATGCTACGACAATGTTTTCAAAAAAATGTAGGATCTTTATATGATGTTCCCGTGCAGGTTGGAAGTTATCCTCATCATCTTCATCAAATGAGTGATCAAAAAATATTTCCCACATTTCTAGTACATCCATTTTTTTCATCTAAAAATGTTGGGTGTATATCAGTTGGACACGGGGCAATTGGACACAGTCCAATCACAAGTCGCTGTTCCAAGGAACCCTACAAATGTCTCTAATCACACGGTGCTGTGATTGGCTGTGTCCAAATGCACCGTGTCCAAGTGCACCGCTCCCAAAAATGTTTAGTTGTAATGAGTATTAAAGTATGAAAGAAATAACTCAAATAATGTTAAAAAATGGTAACATTAAGTAACGTTTGTAGAATTACATACAATTTAAAATAAACTATGCTAATAAATCTATCTTGTTTTATCATCAATATACTCTAATGGCATAATTTATTGTGGAGTTGCACCTACACGAGTCATGTAAAAAAATATTTGCAAATAGGTTAAAACAGTGTGACTTTTTACTTTAGGATAATATTTGAAAAATATAATATATATTTTAATGATTATATAACTTTAATTAAGAATAAATAAAATTTTATTAGAAAACAACACCAGATAATTTAATCAATAATACAATTTTACAAAATTATTATCTCGTGTATTTGTTACGGTGTTATTCTGCCTAAAGCTGGCCACATGGGGTGTATATCAGTTGGACAGGGGGCAATTGGACACAGTCCAATCACAAGTCGCTGTTCCAAGGGACCCTACAAATGTCTCTAATCA